>NC_071256.1:27500-72500 GCF_023375685.1 Ictalurus furcatus
ACTCTTTATCCCCCCTTTCTTTTCTTTCTTTTTCTTTTTTTCTTTTGTTTCTTTCTTCCTCTTCTCTTCCTTCCTATCCCCCCTGTATCCTCCGAAAACGGCTTGAGAGACTCCACCTACAAACACCAACGGTCCAAAAAAGAACCCTGGATCAAAGGAACATCGTCCGGATAAAAACCAAGGACAACACTCAATTGAGGACTGGAGAACAAATGGTAGGGTAAGAGCGGTCTAGGTTATGGTAACTTGGTTAATGATTGTTGTTTTGACAACTGTTGAAGTCTGCTCACCGGAAAGATAGAAAATGAAGGCTTGGCACAATAGATTTGCTGTTTTAGGAGACCATGAGCAAATTGGGGAAGGGGAAAATACACAAACACAAGGATCACCTAGCAAACACAACACGTTTGATAAAACATTGACAAAAACATATTTCAAGTTGATACAAGCCACACACCACATGCAGATAGTGGAATACTCCCTGCACACAAACAACCATCCGGCCGGTATGTACAGACAGGTCAATAAACTCACACATTTCATAAAACCAGCATCACCTAATGACACAACCACACAAAAAATCAAGCAAAACACGCTCACATGGATGAACAATAACATGCTCATCTTACAGGAACATTACACACAAGTCACACATAACCTTATGGATGACATACAGATTTTCGGGGAATTGGAATGGACAGTGGCGGTGAAGTGGGCCAGACATAGGTTTAAACAAAAACTGACAGACAGCGTTTTAGAGTTCTGTAAAGATAACATACAACACAAACAATCAGCTTCTTCACATAAATCGGGCCCAATTTCACACGCCACTGCCCTTCAGAGGGCCGGTTCTCCACAGGCACAGATTTACAATCCACCTACTGTACACACTTTGAATAATGTTATTCAGATCCACCATTTACAATCTAACTCACCCATATCTGTTGCCCCGTTAGCAGGACTTGGACACCGACACGGGCAAATCAAAGTCCAGGCCCAAGTCCACGCCCCAGAGGTGAGTCCAGACACACCCCCCAAACTTAAACGGGATAGAGTCACGGTAAAAATAAATTTACCGGATCTCTCTCAGGTCCGGCCAGCAACCACGCCTGTGGGGGAGGACGACGATACGGATGGCGCCACTGTCAACACAAAGAGGATAAGGATGACAAAGGGTATGGAACGGAGTGAATCTCGTGCTGAAACCCGCTCTGAATCCGCCCCTCCTGAACATATCACAGTGGCAAAATCTGATAGAGTATCCTCGGACTCCACAGACGATGGGCCTTTAGATATCGTCGATCTAGATAAAAAACCAAACCGACATATCAACACCGATAGGAAAGCGATAGATTGGTCCATCAACATTCGAAAACCCATAGTATTCATGGGGGACTCCAATCTCAGTCGGATCCCTGTAATCAAAAACCCAAATACACAAGTCGACAGCTTTCCGGGGGCCAATTTTCTACACATGGCCAAAATCCTGCAAAAACAAAATCCACATCCACTGGTACACAAGGTAATCCTGTCCGGGGGTTTAAATAACAGGGGACAACATCCACATAAAACGGCCATAAAACAACTGCAGTGCCTTTGGAGAACGGCTCAATCGATATTCCCGAATGCCACAATCCACACACCGGTTATTCAATTCTCAGAATCCTTACCTCTACAGGAGCAGCAGAATCTGGAGGTATTGAATAAATACATTGTGTCACACGGGAGTCCATTGTGGGAATTGAACAGGTTGTTTTTCAGGGTCGAGAGAGATCATATCCACTGGACCGCGGAGACGGCACAACGCATGTTCGATGGGTGGTGCGATCAGTTAAACTATTGAAGATGGAGACGTGCAACAACCAGTCGCACTCCAATATCTTCAATCTGTCAAAAACTTTTCATTTATCACAGGGAGAGAGGCTACTGCTGGAGAAGGGGCTGACCTTCATCCCGACGCCGGGGGGGTCGGACCTCGGGGATCTTAAGAGGGATGTCCATCTGCACAATAGAAAGTTAAAAATCTTGAATTATTTCGACTTCCACACACAAAACGATACCACCCCATTTGTAGAAACATCCAAATGGGAACCCCCAATTGCAGCATGTAACATACATATTCAACGACTGATTAAACACAATCACAGAGCCATAGGCTCAAACAGAACCTTTAAAACATCGGACAATTTATCACCCGCACAGAAAAGGGCAATCCGTTCACTTAAAACAAACACTGACATCATCGTAAAACCGGCAGATAAGGGGTCGGGTATTGTCATTTTGGATAAAACTCGATACATGTTCGAGGCCAAAAGGCAATTGAATAACACCGACCATTACATCCCTTTGGAGCACTCACTACAAACCAAGACTAAATTAATGATACAAAACGTCTTGAACGGGTTGCATCAAGAAAAATACATCAATCTGAAACAGAAACACTACTTAATGGGTCCAGACGTTCCCAGGCCTAGACTATTCTACCTATTACCGAAAATACATGCTGCACCAGAAACATGGACCATCCCGGGTGAGATCCCCAGGGGCCGCCCGATAGTGTCGGACTGCGGGAGTGAGTCCTACCGCACGGCCCAATACATCGATAGCTTCTTAAATCCGCTGTCACAAACACATTGCAGCTACATAAAAGACACGTATGACTTCATTGCCAAGATACAAAATATCAGTATCTCAAACGACTCATTTCTTTTCACAATTGACATAAACAGCTTATACACAAACATATCAACGGATTTAGGACTAAAAGCGGTTCAAAACGCTTTCAGAAATCACCCGGATCCACACAGACCAGACAAACATATTTTACAACTCTTAGAAATAGGTTTAATGCGGAATGACTTTGAATTTGATTCACGATTCTACTTACAGGTTCAAGGTACAGCAATGGGCAAAAAATTTGCACCTGCCTATGCAAACATATACATGGCAGAATGGGAAACATCCCTTCTAGACAGGTGCAAATTTAAGCCCCTAGTTTATTACAGATACTTGGATGACATCTTTGGGGTTTGGCAGCACGGAATGGAGGAATTCGATCGATTCGTCCTACTTGCAAACACACACCATCCGAACATCACAATAAAACACAATGTTAATAGAGAATCCATCCAGTTTTTAGACACCATGGTTTTCTTGGGTGAACCTGTTGAGCAGTCCAGGGCACTCAAGACCAAAGTATACTTCAAAAATACAGATACACATAGTCTTTTACACAAATCGAGTTTTCATCCGAAGCACACGTTCAAAGGGATAGTCAAGTCCCAATTGATACGTATCTATCGCATTTGCACGGATGAGAACGACTTCCACGACACCGTTCGAGTTCTGTTCAAAGCCCTTAGACATAGAGGCTACAGTCGCAGATTTTTAAGACATATCAAAGCCACAACACTGAGGGAAATAAAAACTCCACCTCCAGACACCCTGCTGCCGGGCCCCCAACAGGTCATCCCATTGATAACTACCTATAATCAACAAACACTAGCCCTAAATAAAAAAGTTAAAAACAATTTTGAATGCACTCAACACCAACTACCGGTCTTGCAAAAATTCAAAGTCATTTCAGCGTATAGAAAGAACAAAAACCTTAAGGACATTTTGGTCCGCTCCAGATTTAGTTCGAAAACCCTCCGGCAGCGGTCTCCGTGGCAAGTGTATTATAGGAAAATAAAATATGCTTCAAGCACACCCATAATACAAAATTTAAACTTGAACACAAACAATATAGTGTACTGCATAACATGCGCATATTGCCGGAAATGCTATATTGGGGAAACTAAAAACACACTAGTGGCAAGGTTAAAACAACACTTACACGACATCAAGAAGAACATCAAAAATACAAAACTGATCAACCATTTTAAAGAACATGGTGTAAATCATTTAACAATTTCAGGGTTGGAATCCAATAGGGCATGGACAGATAAACAAAGAAAAAGAAATGAGTTCAAGTGGATATACAGATTAAAAACATGGACTCCCGGGGGACTCAATGAGAGGGGTAGAAATTTATGGTAGGACATCGGTTTAAACCATAACATGAGATTAAGTTCTGTATATGTAAACCTGGGGAATGGGTTAAGAATATAAATAATGAATTCAGGTACTGAAGGGAATTATAAAACAACATTATCCAACAATAAAAAGAATACAGGTTTGAAAATTGGAGGGTGGAATAGGGGATCAAGGGAAACCCTTTTGATTTTGATGGTTTGATTTTTATTGTGTGTATTGGAGGATTGAATGGAATGCGTTTTAAGCACTTACCTTTCTTTTTTCAGAAAGGATTAAAGCACTTACAGATTGCACCCTACCACACAGAGTGGGATTGGCACTTAATCTTTTAAGCACTTACCTTAGATCCCCAGTCGATCATCCAGTATCGAACCTGTAGAAAAGAGAAAAACAAAGCACTTAGAAACCATTTCACATACAAATTAATCCCTTACCCCCAATTTCCCATCCCAACCCCCTAACCCTAAACCCTAACCCTAACCCTAACCCCCTAACCCCCTAACCCTAACCCTCACCCTAACCCGCTAACCCTAAACCCTAAACCCTAAACCCTAACCCTAACCTAACCCTGACCCTAACCCTAACCGCCTAACCCTAACCGCTAACCATAACCCCAACCCTAACCGCTAAGCCAACCCCCAACCCTAAAACCTAACCCTAACCTTAACCCTAAAACCTAACCCTAACCTCAACCCTAACCCCAACCTTAACATTAACCCTAAAACCTAACCCTAACCCCCTAACCGCTAACCCAAACCCCAACCCTAACCCTAACCCTAACCGCAACCCTAACCCTAACCCTAACCGCTAACCCAAACCCCAACCCTAACCCCTAACCCCCCTAACCCTAAGCCCCCTAACCCTAACCCCCCTACCCCATACCCTAACCCTAACCGTTTAGTGCTTTATAAGTTAATAAAAGTATTTTATAATCAATGCGAGATTTCACTGGGAGCCAATGCAGTGTTAAGATTGGAGTGATATGGTCGTATCTTCTGGTTCTAGTTAGGACTCTAGCAGCTGCATTCTGGACTAACTGGAGTTTGTTTATATTCCTACTGGAACATCCAGACAGTAAGGCATTACAGTAATCTAATCTGGAGGTGATGAATGCATGAACTAATATTTCTGCATCATGTAGTGACGATATATTTCTTATCTTAGAAATAGTTCTGAGATGAAAGAAGGCTATCCTAGTAATATTATCTACATGAGCTTCAAATGATAGACTGGAGTCAATAATCACTCCAAGGTCTTTTACTGCTGCACATGATGAAACAGAAAGTCCATCCAGAGTAACCATGTGATCAGAAAGCTTATTTCTAGCTACACGTGGTCCTAATACAAGTATTTCTGGTTTATCAGAATTAAGTAAAAGGAAGTTAGTTAATATCCAACGTCTAATGTCCTTTACACAATCCTCAACTTTACTAAGCTTCTGTCTGTCCTCTGGCTTCGCTGAAACATACAACTGTGTATCATCAGCATAACAGTGGACGCTAATTCCATGTTTACGAATAATTTGACCCAGAGGTAGCATATATAAAGTAAAAAGCAGTGGGCCTAAAACAGAACCCTGAGGAACTTCCAGAGGAACACACCCACACACGGTCTACTCCTCCTCCACATCACACCTCTCAGCCCCTCAAACTCCAGGCAAGCACTCTGGTTGGGTTTTGATCAAAGCAGCTTCTGCGCCACAGCAGTGACGACTCCGCCAATTGAGCCACAGAGTCCCACATGCCACTCCCTCCATCACACCTTCATACTTCTACAGCACCATTTTTTTATTCTCAAACCTGCCAAAATGTGGGTTAGAATCTGAAAAAAACACAAGACACACATGAACTCTAACCGCAACACCAACAAGGGACAGAAGGGAATTAAAAGAAAAGACATTTAAAAAGAGTTCATTAAAAAATATTTTTTAAAAATACTAATAAAAATAAAAAATTAAAACAGGTTAAAATGGGAAAAAAAGGTTACAGTGCAGCATAAGATATTAATTAAAATACCTTGGTGATTTAATTAAAAGCAGCAGCAAAAAGAAAATCTTCAGTCTTGATTTAAAAGAACTGAGAGTTTCGGCAGATCTGCAGTTTTCTGGGAGTTTGTTCCAGATATGTGGAGCATAAAAACTAAATGCTGCTTCTCCACATGACCTCAGGGGTCTGGATGGTTCATAATGTACCGGTAGATCAGAAATATATATTGGTTCCAAACCATTCAGTGCTTTATAAACCAATAGCAGTATTTTAAAATCAATTCTTTGACAGACAGGAAGCCAGTGCAACGACCTCAAGACTGGAGTTATATGATCCACTTTTTTGGTCTTAGCGAGGACCCGAGCAGTAGTGTTCTGAATCTGCTGCAGCTGTCTAATTGATTCCTTATTGAGACCCGTAAAGACACCGTTACAGTAGTCGAGTCAACTGAAGACAAATGCATGGACAAGTTTTTCTAAGTCTTGCTGAGACATTAGTCCTCTAACCCTTCTAATATTTTTCATGTGGTAGTAGGCTGACTTTGTAACTGTCTTAATATGGCTGTTGAAAGTCAAGTCAGAGTCCATGACTACCCCAAGATTTCTGACTTGGTATGTGGTCTTCAACATTACAGACTGAAGCTGAGTGCTGACCTCTAATCGCTTCTTATCTCCAAAAACAATAACTTCAGTTTTCTCTTTGTTTAATTGGAGAAAATTTTGGCACATCCAAGCATTGATTTGTTCGATGCAGTTCCTCAGCTCCTGTATGGGATCATATTTCCCTGGCGAAATGGTTATGTAAATCTGTGCATCACCTGCATAACTATGGTAACATATTTTGTTGTTTTTCATAATCTGAGCCAGTGGAAGCATGTAGGTGTTAAACAAAAGAGACCCCAAAATGGAGCCTTGGGTGTCATTTTTGTAATGTCAGATGTGTAATTGCCTATAGACACTAAGTAGTCTCAGTCCCTTAAGTAGGATTCAAACCAGTTTAGTACAGTGCCAGAAAGTCCCACCCAGTTTGTCAGTTGGTCTAGTAATATATTGTGGTCGACCGTGTCAAATGCAGCACTGAGATCCAATAATACTAAGACTAAAATTCTGCCACTGTCTGTGTTTGATGAAACAGCTCAATCACAACCTTGGGGCAAAACCTGGAAATAATTAAGTTTGCTCGGCTTAATCACCACACAAGGGTTTAAAGATGATTAAAGAGATACACAATATATTCGTTTTGTTCAATGGCCAGATTTATCAGTAAGTTTTGCAGTATAATACATAACCACACAAACACAGATATGGAGATTTTTTGTGTTTACTCCTCAGCATCAGACAATAACACAATTAGTATAGAACAATGAAATGTGACAAGCACATGATCACAACTGAGCAGTTACACATCAACACTCTTCTAGGGTTCATTACATTCTTTCAGAAAAATCTCGTCTGTCTCATTGTCTGTTCTTGTACACGCCCTCAGCCACGTCGTCTTGTTCATCCCCCGTCTCCACCTCCCTCTTTCACGCTTGTCCATCCACTGGCTCCGCCCCTTCATCCATTTCATTGGTCTGAGGTGGAGGTTTTTCTGGGGGAGAAGACGAGCTCTTTAACATCATTAGTGAGATTTTTTAGCTCTTTCAATTCTTCAGCTGATCCTTCGCTCTCTTCATCCATCTGCTCAGCTTTCTTCCCCACCAACCGCTTCACCACCAGAGTGTGATACTGGATCAACAGCTCATACTGATCCTGACACACACACACACACACACACACACACACACACACACACACTGTACTGAATAACCTGATGTTTGTGACAGTAAAGTGTGTACACAGCGTGTATGCGTGTGTGTGCGCACGAGTACCTGTGGGAGTTTACTCTGCAGTGTGTATATGATGCTTGACACACACCGTCCTGGAGCAAGCAGCATGCAGTGTGTGTGCTGCTGAAATAGCAGTAAAACAGTAAGATGCAGAACGAGTGCCTCGTCAACCGCTGCCTGCAGCTGCTCCATCAGAGAGTGTTTATGTATAGCAAGAACCTGTCTGTAACACACACACACACACACACACACGAATTTGTGTAGTGTATAACTGTGGTTGTGTGCGTGTGTAGTGTATAACTGTTTGTGTTCTTACTTCTCTTTTTTCTTATCTCCTTTCTTAAGCATAATGCCACACTCCTCAGCAGCAGCTTCCACGTTGCAGAGGAATTCCTCAATACTCTGAAATACAGACAGTCAGACAGACAGACTGATGAAGAGATGGAACAGCAGCATGACCGGGTGACGGAGCGACAGGGTGATGGGGTGATAGCGTGAAAGTGCGACACGGTGATAAGTGATTGTGACTTGTCGAAGTGTACACTCACTTTTCCATTCAGGCTGCTGTTCAGTTTCATCAGAGGAGCTTTAATCTCATCAGGGAACTTTGCCAGAATCTTAATCCTCACCTAGATATTGTGGAAATGCAGCAGATGCAGGGTCATGCAGTAATTTTACACTTAATTTTTTTTAGATTACTCCCATCTCTTATTAAAATTTAAACTTTGCACACTCCACAGACAGGAACGCTAAGAGCAGGAGCTGTACTGTTGAGAAATGAAGACAATTACACATGACCCTTACAGTACTGGCAGCTCCATCTAAATTCCAATTTAACCTCATTCACCCTGTAACCATGGAAACGCCATTGCTGACCTCAGCTGTGATGGAGATGGGATTGTCGATGGTGGTCTTGTAATCATCTGACAAGAAGTTGATCATTACATTGGTTAGATCTGAACACACTGATTTCAGGATGTGTTTCACCATGTGGAGTTGAACATCATCTATATACACACACACACACACACACACACACAAACACACACCTGAGTACTGTTTGGGTCCCTGTTCTGATACACGAACATTTGTGTACGTTGTGTATGTGTGTGTACTCGTTAGTGTGTGTGTAATATTCACCTGAGAAGTGTTTGGTTCCCCGCTCTAGTGCTCGGACATTAGCGTACAAAGTGTTAATTTCTTCCTGCAGCTCCTTGGCCGTTTGTCTGCGTTTCCCAGTTGAGGGGGAGGTAGAAGTGGAGGACAGGAAAACTGAGCGCACCACTTCCTTGTATGTTCGTGATAATGGCCTGGAGGGACGGACACACACACACACACACACACACACACACACACACACACACACACACGACTTGATTGGGTAGCAAGGAATTTGATGGCTGTAGTACAACAACCCTGACCAAAACACAAACGTGCAGACAAATGTGTACAACTATTACTCAGAACCTGCCAGCCTCAAACTCCACTCTAGAATTGCTGGAGGAACCCAGGAAGAGAACAGAGGCCCTGAAGGTGAAGAACTTTTGCCCAGTAACCCTGGCTTTGACCTGTTTCACATTTAAAGCAGAGAGAAGTTTTGAAAGGAAACAGTGAGCTGATGAGGAATTACTGACTGCAGGTCTGCTTCTTGAGCTGTGCAGCTCCAGAACCACGGACACTCAGACCAGTGGACTTCCCTTACAAACCCCTGCTACCCTCGCTGAGAATACTGCCCCTAACAGAGCTGCCCCTCTAACAGACTGGGACCCACTCAGGGCATTAAAGCTTCCTGGACCTGTACCGTACCACAGTGGTTCCCATACTGGTGTACGCGTACCCCTGGGGGTATGTGAGGTGACGGCGGGGGTACGGGAGCAAAATGCTGAGATTTATTGTTCATTTAATCCCATCTCTCATGGTCAAAAAATAAACTTGTGGCCCCTCTAATGTACAATCAGTGAAATTGCAATGTTATAATGATCAAATACATGACATCCACAAAAATTAGCTTATCTTTTGTGGTCAAAACTGCATCCACTCAGCAATCAATGGTCAGTGCGCATCTTACCAAATGTCATTTATCGCCAGCACACAGCTATGTGATGAAGCAAAGTAATAGCTTGTAACATTAAAATAGAAAAGTGACTACAAAAAACTCGGCCTGCAACCACAGTAAGCACCTCTACTTCCAGCGCTGCTGATCCACAGTCCTCTGATAACAGTAGCCCAGGTCCCTCTAACAGTGCGTCCGTAGCAAACGTAAGTGCACCCACTGCTACTAGCCCAGTTCACGCTGATACAGACAGCGATGTATCCGAAGTCAAAACGCCACCTCTTCTTCACCAGCAATTCACAGACATGTCTTGGATATATTTGTAACGTCACATGGACTTTCATGGACAAAATGTGTTGGCATCTGTACTGATGGAGCGAAAGCCATGACAGGGAAGTATAGTGGAGTGGTAAAACACGTGCAAGCAGTTGTGCCCTGTGTGGCTTGGGTCCACTGCAGCATCCACAGAGAGGCGCTGGCCACCAAGGGAATGCCTGACGTCTGAAGGAAGTATTGGACAATGCTGTAAGAATTGTTAACTTTGTTAAAGCAAGACCCTTGAATTTTCGTTTGTTTTCTGCGTTGTGCAATGAAATGGACAGCGACCACGTCACGCTGTTACTCCATACTGATGTGCGATGGTTGTCCAGGGGAAAAGTACTAACACGACTATTTGAATTGAGGGACGAACTTAACATTTTTTTTATGGACCATCCTTTTGAATTGTGTCACCGCTTGCATGATGAAGAGTGGCTCACAATACTGGCCTATCTGGGTGATGTTTTTCCCGTCAGAATGAGCTGAACCTCGGATTACAAGAAATTTCCACAACCATATTCAATGTGCAGGACAAAACTGAGGCCATGATTAGGGAGTTGACTCTCTGGTCTAACTGCATTAAGGAGAAAAGCACAGAGGCCTTTTTGTCATTACATGAATTTTTATTAGCAAATGAGCTCACCCTTACTGACAGAGTCAAGTGTGACATAATAAAACACCTTTCTGAGCTGGCCGCGCAATTGCGCAGATACTTCCCCGAGCGAGACAACGCAAACAACTTGATTCTCTATCCATTCTCTGCCACCTCCCCAGCACACCTGCCCACTTCTGAGCGAGAACGCCTCATTGAAATCTCTACAAGTGGCTCTTTGAAAATTGACTTTGCACTAAAGTCTCTACCAGATTTCTGGATAGCCTTGCGTGCACAGTATCCTGCCTTGGCATACGATGTACCATTGTGAAAGTGGGTTCTCAGCACTTACTAGCATGAAGAACAAATATAGACACAGACTGTGTGTAGAGAACGATTTAAGACTCAAACTCTCTCCGATACAACCAAACATTGCAGAGTTATGCAAGTCATATCAAGAACACCCATCTCATTAATTGGTGTCAATGTAAATTACATGTTTGATTAAAGAGAGTTATTTTACAAAGTTAAATATGTTACATTTACATGTTTTTTAAAATACATTGTGTGATTGTAGTGTAAATGTGAGAGAGGGGGTACGCAAAAGGATGTTAAATGCCTGTGGGGTGCGCCACTAAAAAGTTTGGGAACCACATATGAGGCTCTTCCCACTAACAAAACCAGTATGAACAAATTGTTTACTGGTGTAGCTTATCACTGCACAGGCATCGCTATTGCCATGGTGACCGGTGTGACATGATACAGGTACAGATAAAGCTTAATGATGTTACCTGACAAGTTCCTGTGCAATGAGCTCCAGCGTTTCCTCAGGACAGTCACACACTCGCTTCTCTAACACCTCCACAATCTCCTGCACCGACAGGAACAACAGCTCTGCAGGTTTACCTACACACACACACAGTTATAAATCACACAAACAGAGTGAGTGCAGTGTACAGGAAGACGGTGATGGTGTGTACAGTAGAGAAGGAGTAGTGTGTGTGTGTGTGTGTGTGTTTGTACTCTGTGTGGTTGCAGTCTCATCATCACTCTCTTCTTCTCTCCTGTTTTTCTTCTTGGTTTTTCGAGTTCTGATCTCTCTGGCATTTCCTCCTCCACCTGCTCTCACACTGCCACTGCCCTCTGTGCATGCGAGTGCACGCGCACACACACACACACACACACACACACACACACACATTGAGTCAGGTTTGTGTGAGTGTATGAGTGTGTAGCCCTGCCTGAAGTTCAAACAATATAATACAGTGATTAGCATGTAGCATTACTGCTAAAATAACCACAGATTATTAGCATGTAGCATTAGCTCTCCAGGTTTTAAGTCCACCTGATGATTTCTTCCTGCGCTCCTCTCGTTTGTCTCGTTTAACGCTCGAGCTCTCGGCCGTCACTGCTGCCAGTTTCACATCATCCTCTGTTAATAACAGCACAGGATCACTCTTCACTTCCTGTACACACAAACACACACACACTAGCAGAGCTCTGTAGGAGGAATGTTGATCTTTTAACAATGTCTGGTTGAGGGTGTTCTTACCGCCTGAGCTTTCTGTTGCATGATGTCATCAAAAAGCACCAGGCAGCTGCTAATGAACTTCTCGCTGACAACAGCAGTGCCAAGAACCCGAGCACTGGACTGAGCATGCACCGAGTGGATCACATGACTTATCAAGGTCGCTGTATCATCCAAGGAGAGGCAGCTTGGCAACAGCAGCTGGAAGGATGGCAGTGTGTGTGTGTGTGGGCAAGGGGGGCAGGGGGAGGGGGGGAATGTAATATGTTGTCTGTAATTAATGATGTTAACTGATTGCAGCGTGACGTGTTTTATTCCCACACTGTGGAGTTTTACTCATATTTTGGAGTTTGGACTTTTTTGTACCTGCAAGTCGATCCAGGTTTCAGAGTTGATGGCTTCCTCCACTGAGGCCTCCAGCTGATCCAATATGGCCACGTCCACACACACTGACTGCAGGAACAGCAGCTTCCTGTCCTTAAAACGCTTCTTAATGTAGTTCAGTGGATCAGGAATTCCCAACCGGGACAGAGACTCAAACTCTGAGGAAGCGCAGGACCGACAACAGAACATCACACACTGCCTATCTCCTGAATCCAAAAATCCTTAACTCCCTTCAATCCCTTTACTCCCAAATACTTAGTTCTGAATTTCTTAGCTGTAAATCTGAATCCTTTATCCCTGACTGTTACCAAGGTAGGCGTTGTGTGTCAGGAAGGACTCGACCCAGGCGTTCTGAGCTCGGCAGTAAACATCAGGAACAAACACGGCTTTATCCTGACGACCTCCAACTATCGAGCCAAGGACACGGCCTGAGTTCACCAACTCCTCCAGCAGAGCTACACACACACACACACACACACACGCCACTTCGTTACTGAGCGCGCGGGTGCACGCACACACACGCGCGCGCACACACACACACACACAATATGCTGCTTCGTTACTGAGCGCACACACACACGCACAATATGCTGCTTCATTACTGAGCACACACACACCATTCTGAACATATTTTCTCCACTCATGTAGTACTTTTAATCAAAGTGATCACACATCTTTATGAGATCATAATGCTTTCAAAAGCCAAGAAACAAATACGTATAGAGCTGTAGTGGCAGAAGATACTGAGGGTGAAGAATTTTACAGAATGTTTATAACATCTCCTAAAATCAAGCCATTTTTCAGTCACCTGGACTTCAGTCACAGTGCTAAGCATTTGCTCTCTCTCATGAAAAAAAACTGTAGTGGGCATGGCAAACATAAGCACTACCAGCTGTCTGGGCCACCTGATATCACAGAGAACACATCTGACCAACTTCAAGCTCTTTAATTCCTACATGCTGGTGACTTTTTCTCTGCTAATAAACATGGAACAGGTATCTTTCAGTCAGATAACACCACAAACAGCAGCAAGGGCAGGGTCATAGATACTGCCATAAAATAAATGCACACGGAGAGGTGCCCTAGACATCCTTACTCTTACACACACACACACACACACACACACCACAATACGCATTCACACACTACAAAAACCACAGCAAAGGAAAGATACTCACAGTATAAGAGATTGTCATGTAAGCCATACTGACTAATCAGGTTATACACTGGAGTCGGCCTAAAACACACACGTTAACATGTTCATATTCACTATTAACTATTTTATGCAAAGAGCTGACTAATTATTCAGAGTATATGTGTACACTGTGCGTGTGTGTGTGTGTGTGTGTGTGTGTTTTACCTGGTAATGGAACTGAATAATCCTCGTATTTTTGCTTTCTGTCTGTTGATAAAGTTCTGGGTAAAGATCAGTCCAGTGAACTGATCCATGTGACCATCAATTAGCCGGCCTAACCTTGCACTGAGCTCCTGTTACACACACACACACACACACATACACACAGACACACACACAGAATCATAAACAGACCCTTAATGTATTAAATAGTTGAGTGTGTGTCACCACCATGTGGGAGCAGAGAGAACTGCAGCTGAGCCAGCAATACAATATAATAATAATATATGTGTTTATAAATAGCAGTCTGATGACATAACTGGTGCATAAAATCAAGCACATAGCCATACAATCTCCACAGACACACACTAGCAGTAGAATGAGTAGCAGTAAAGAGCTCACTCACTAGACACCAGACCATCGCTCCAGTCTACCATGGCTACCCCAGAGCATTTACCAGGTACACACCACTGAACTATGGTGATACTGACACACACAAAACTGTGATGACTATGTTTATGTATGTGTTTCTCACCTGTGTGAGGAAATCTGCAGGTAACTGGTGTGTTTTGCTGAGCTCAGTGATGTTCACCTGTCCAGCCTCCTGCAGTTTATCATTCACCTCCTCACACACCTGTTCCAGGTAATGTCTGAACATCAGAGGCAGAAAGTCAGAGACAGACAGTGTGTCTGAGGGAGGGAGGGAGAGAGAGAGAGATAGAGAGAGAGAGAGACAGAGTGTGTGTGTGTGTCTCACTCAGTAATCAGTTGTCCCAGAATGGTCCGAGTTCCTCTCTCTGATTTGGCCACTTCATTCACTCGGCTCTCCACATGGACCAAATCCACGTTAATGATCTACACACACACACACTATAAGCACAAAGGTAGATTAAAGATGAAGTGTGTGGGGTTTATAATGAGTGTACACTCACCTTCTGCAGATCCACTACATTGATTCTTCCTTAAACACAAAACATACACAAGTCAGCAACAAACCAAAGTCAGAACCAGAGCTGTCACTCACTCTCTCTTTCTCACTCACTCACTCACCTCCATGTGCGTACAGCTCGTCTCGAATCTCTCGGCTGATCTGGGATGGAGTGATGAACTCTTTTCCATCTAGTGTGTGAACAACGTCCAGCTTCTTCTCCTCCACTAGCTTAGTGATGATCTCAATACAGTTCCTCTCTGACAGCCTGAGCGCGAGCACACACACATACACAATTATTATTATATCACAATAGTCATACACAAGTTAAATAGAAGTGTGTTACAGTGAACCGTAAAGCAGTTTGTTTTTTTACCAGTAATAAACAACCTCATTTCCACTACATAAACGTACACAAATTACTGTTTGTAGAGTTTATAGAGTTTATAGAGTTAATAAACACACCTCTGTACAGACTCTGTAAACTGAACTCTCTGAAAATCTGCCGCGAGCCGCCGGATTTCCTCCCAGTCCGCCATTTTCCTGACTTTAACTCACTAAATAACTAAAATATACTTCCTTTATCTGTATTTATTATATTCAGAATTATTCAGCTCGGCTACGCACATAACGGACTGACAGCTGCTGAGATGAGATAGGATAGGATAGGATAGGATAGGCTATGCTAGGCTAGGCTGTGCTGCGCTAACTGTGACCACCCCACGTCAGCTTTCACACGGTGCAGTACGGAACGGCGAGAGGAACAAAACTCGCTGCGGTAAATCAGTGTCGGTCATCTTCAAGTGTCAGTGCGGTTTCAAAAAATCCTTTAAACACTTACTTTAAACACTTCCCCTAAACAATTTAAAGTATGTGTCAGCTACATCATAAGGATTTATAGGTGTTGAAATGTGAACGCCAGTTTAATAAATAAAATCGTTCCTGCAGTTTAGGAATTTCTCTGTGATTTGGCCTGTTTACAGATTTATGATTTCAGACACACGATGTTAACTGTGAACTTCATCAGTACACAAACATTACAGAAAAATTATTCATTCATATTTAATTTAAACTGTCTGAGGACCTCTAGTGGCTGGCTGCAGTACAATTTATAACTCCGCCCATTCCCAGGTAAGTGAAAGGAAAGTTACCTCTCCACAAATTATTTTCAGAAATAGAGTTCTGTAGTTTTAACAAATTCAGTTGAACCTGATAATTCACCCAGTATTTTCCTTATGATAAATGCGTTTTATAGGAATTATGTGGTGATGAAGAAAAGGGTGTGGTTGATGAGATGATTGACAGTACAGGACATGAGAGTTGAGTCTCATCACTTTCCAACACACACCTGAAGCTCTGGACTGTTCTGTAGCAAATGTCCTGTGTTTTAACAGATCCTCAGTGGGGAATTGTTTACAGTTTCTCCAGTGTGTTGTTCATTTTGATGTCTAAGCTGTAGCTTGCTGTAGTGCTATTAATTATTAGTTAATAATGCTTTACTCACAACTTTGAGAAAACGTTGGATGCACCATCATAAGTTTCACTTATGACGAGAGCACATAACTCTCAGTGTGTGCTCTCAGCATGAAGAAGAGGCATGTCTATAACTGATATGGGTGGAGCTGAGAAGTGGACCTACCATCCAACTGCGCAAACTCGGTCAAAGCTAGAAACTTTCAATTCGACCAAAAAGGTTTCAAAACCGCACTGTAAACAGCGACATCTTGTCCACTCTATAGAATTACTGGTTTATTCTCATCGTCATCATCATCAGTGTGTATAGTTTAACTGTGTTTGTGTCATACAGGTTCAGTTTCATTCCATTTATGCATTCTGTCCTTCTCTACTGAGTCAATACCTGAAAGGTGTGTGTAGTTCTGTATTGATTTTCTTTGCATAACTACAGTTGTACAGGCTATGTGGGACATACCTGTGTACACCTTCAGTGGGACTAAGAGTACCTACGCCACTGAAATTACACCCTGTCAGATTTTGGAGGGCTCTGTTTTTTCTGTTTGTTTGTTATTTGTAACTGTAAAGCAACATTGGGTATGAGAAAGGTGCTATATAAATGAAACACTATTATTATTATTATTATTATTATTATTATAGAGAATGTGAAGATATGTCACGCTGTGTTGCATGTTGGGACATGGGCGCCATCTTATGAGGATCATGCTCTGTTACCAGTGTCTGTTTACCTTTTGTTTTTGGATAAACAGTTGCTTAAATTGTTCTAATATTGATAGAAAAGCGAAGGGATGAAGAAGGGGAAAACAAGGAAAAGGGACCCTACCGGGAGAAACTTAATTTGGATGCCAAGCAGCGGTATTTAGACTATATAAAGGCAATTAACAACATCGAACCATATGAATTACCAGCCCAGGACTGGATTACAGACCCCGATGTACTACCTTCAATAACATATCCGGACATTGTTAACTATCTTGTTTTTGGACTTAGTACTTACACTTTGTGTGAGTTTAAATGTTATAAATCACTAGAAGCTCATGAACAGTTTTGCAGTGGCTGGGTGCAAAATCTGCAGAATCAAAAGCCGACAAACTGCGCAAGCACAGTCATACTCACAAAGGTAAGGTGTCACTCCTCATTTTGGGTCAATTATTAAAACAAAAAATGAAACAACTTCAAAAAACACTCTGATATCTTATTATTTTTTGTTAAATCACGGACAGGGGGTATAATCAGCCGCATTATTAATATTGTTTTTTTTAATCTGCTATGATCTTTGACTTTGTTTAAATAATGTGTTTTTCAACTTTATTATACTTATAAATATATCTTATTATATATTATAAATATATATTTATAATATCTATATCTACTTATATTATACTTTATATTTTATTTCTGTTATGCAACATGTCATGCACTCCCAGCACCTAGGCAAGGTTCCTCTGAAGGCTTGGGCTATCATCAACTCCTCTGGTGAAGTTTCCTCAGTCACTGGACATGCATGGCTAGGTTTTATCGTTTTTATATTGTTTTTTTTTTCCCTCTGTGCCCTATTTTCATATTTATATATTTTATTGTTTTTATTATACTATATTATTTTTTGTTCTCTATGCCCTGTTACACCTGTTTTGAGTGTACAAAATAATAATAAATAAGAAAAGAAACTATCAAGTCATTAAGTCTTTATTTTGTTAATATATTTAAAACGTTGCTTTACAAACAATAAAAACAAGGCATGTAAAAAAAAAAAAAAAAAAAAAAAAAAAAGAAAGAAAGAAAGAAAGAAAAAAGTAAGCAACGCCATCCTGGGTCTTCTCGTCACCTCCTCGACCTGCTTCCCTTCGTGTTTTCTAGACACAGAAAAGGCGAAAAAACTTACTCCATTGTCCAGTTTTTCTCCCAGACCCATTGTGAGACTTACTGTTGCAGTTCTTGATGCAGAAAGATTGACCTACCATGGCTAGAAAACCACAACACTTGCCTGAAACCCAACGAAGAAGGGAAGAGGGATCCTCATAAGATGGTGCGTTACCCAAAATTCAACGCGGCGTGACGTCAACTTGACAGTCTCTGTTACTATTATTATTATTATTATTATTATTATTATTATTATTATTATTATATTCATTACACATAAATCCACACAGAGGGAGGAGGATGCAGAAACACCTCGCGGCGCCGAAAGGGTTCAATTAAACCCGGAAACACCGGCATCTGGCTTCTAATTGGTCAAAAAAACGTCACTCAGCTTGACTCCGCCCTCTGCCGGAACGGATTGGGTGTTGGTAGATGAGGTCCTCCCCGGTGTGTGTGTGTGTGTGTGTGTGTGTGTGTGTGTGTGTGTGTGTGTGAGTGAGAGAGCGAGAGAGAGAGTCGGCGGTTTGTTCACAGGCGGGTCTGCGTTTATTTTGTTTTATCTGTTTTATTGATTTCTGACCGCAGTTACAGAGTTTTACAGCGCTGCAGTTTGGTACTAGAGCTGATGTGTGTGCAAACGGACTTTTCTCGGAATTAAGGAGCGCGGTGTCTGTGTGTGTTCGTTCCGCGGGATGTGACTGCATCCAAGCAGCACAGGTAACATTCCCTTTATTATTATTATTATTATTATTATTATTATTATTATTATTATTATTATTAAGTCTTTAGGTAGCACGTTTGAGCCGCAAATCTGAAAAAGATTAGAAGTGAAAGGTTTTATAAAATTATTTTATTTATATAAATGTTTATTAATAAAGCACAAATGAATGAACCGTGAATCTGAATTTAGAAACCGTTATAGAGCTACAGTGTGTGTGTGTTCCTGATGTTCTCTAGAGTTTAGTGATGATGTAATAAGTCAGTGTTCCCCGGTGGAGATGTGGTGATGGTCAGGAGGAACAGCAGTGGTGTGAGCTGAGTGAAGACTTCAGGGTGGGTTATACTGCTTCAGGAGATCAGGGAGTAAAACCATTCAGCGCTTTAAATTTCATGCGCAGGGCTTTGTAGTCAGTGTAGCATGAAGAAGACTGGAGTCTTCTCTTTTCTTTGTGAGGATGCCATCCTGAAGCTTCGTTAAACACGCAGCAGGACAGAAACACGCTACAACAGTCCAATCTACAGCTTTGAGCTACAGCGCTATAGAGTCCAGCTCCAGAGTGAAATCAGGAACCTCACTGACGAGTGAGAACCAACATCAGTACAGTTTCAGAAGAAGGATTCTGTTCATTAATTTGGGTTTTGTGTAGCTGTGCTGCGGAGCTGAGCGTAATCAGTGTATAAGTGTAAAACATCATCATGTATGTATATGAAACACACGGACAAGCAGTGAACATGGAGAACTCGTCAGTGGAGAACTCATCAGTTTATCTCCATTCAAACGTTCTGTTCTAACCTTTAAACACACTTTTTTTTTTTAACCCAGTGACTGTTTTAGTGTTCAAACGTTTGTTTTCTGGCTTCAAACCGACACACAGGAGTGTGGAGCCAATCAGGAAAGTGTTCCTACAAAAGCTATGAGATATTCTGCAGCCTGTGGGCGGAGCTTAATAAACCACTAACAGTCTGTCAAGTGAGATGTAAATTGATTATGGTGGAGTGATTCTTCCCTGATCACAATTTTCCATTTTAAAACAACGCAATAAATTATATGATCATCCAGAACCGTTAGCCTGAAAGACGGGAGTATTTTCACCATT
This sequence comes from Ictalurus furcatus, assembly GCF_023375685.1. Lineage (NCBI taxonomy): Eukaryota > Metazoa > Chordata > Actinopteri > Siluriformes > Ictaluridae > Ictalurus > Ictalurus furcatus. Next base: position 47,656 of record NC_071256.1, read on the forward strand.
TCATGTTTAAGGAGAGGAGTCGAGGGAGCAATAATATCACTAGCAGTGCTCTCGGGAACTCAGGAAGTGATCAGGAATGAGCTTTATAAATCCAATGTCTAATGTCCACATGGCCGATATTTCCTCTGTGTTACAGTAGAGGGCCGGTCCAAAACAAAAACAACATATTTAATCACCTTCTGATTCTCATCATCATTAACATTATTTGTAAAGTGTAGATTTGACACTTTGTTGTGGCCCTGTTTAATGTTTTAGGGTCAAAATCTTCCTCCCTTTTTATCTTTTGAAAACCAGAAGAGCAGTTTTGACTCAAATGTTTGGTGGCATCCCTAATAAATCAAAGAAACTAATGCTAAATATATACTTTGTACACATACTGTGTAACAGTTGTCAGGTCTGGTACTGTAATATAATCAGTGTTAAATGTCGCTGGGTATCATGGTAACATATCGAGTAGGGAAGAGAATATCGTTATATCCGTTATAAGCCTAGTGGATTCTGATTGGTCTGTGGAGACAGTATAGATAACCATAAGGTAATTTTTTTTTCACTGTTTTTTTTTTGTGTCTGTCAGTAAAGCACAAAGCTCAAAGTTCAGCCGGTGTGTGTGTGTGTGTGTGTGTGTGTGTTAGACCTGGAGATATGGAGATTTTAGCATGACGTATTAACATCAGGGATTTTATCAGCTGGGATTAAACACTGTTTATCTTCTCTCTGCTAACACACACACACACACACACACACACACACACACACACACACACACATCCTGCTCTAATGATCTCTCCTGTGATCTTTTCTGTGTGGAAATTATTTTTAAAGGCACTATATGAAATAGCATTATTATTATTGTTGTTGTTAATAAGTTTTGATTTCCACTTCCTCTTCCACCACAGTCACTTCCTGTGCGCTGACATGTTTCTGTGTTGGACGACAGAGCGATGGTTGCCATGGTGCCCAGAACCCTGCAAGAATGCTGTTTGCTTTTGCTAACGATAGACCCACCCTGCCCCACCCACCTGCTGTCATCAGCCAGTCAGACTCCATGGAAAACTCCTCCTCATTGTCATGGTGGGAGAACAGCAGCTCATTGGTGCTCAGGACTCTCTGGGTAATGCCCACTGCACAGATAACAGAGCAGGCAGTGGTGCAGGAGGCAGGGCAGGATGTTGGTGGGCGTGTCCTGAGCATGCCTCTGCAGGTGTTCTTCAGCTTGCTGATGGTGTGTGTGTTGTTGTTGGCGCTGTTTGGGAACGCAGTGGTGTGTGTGATGGTGTACCGCCGCGCCGCCATGCGCTCCGCCATCAACTTCCTGTTAGCCAACCTCGCCTTTGCCGACATGATGCTGGCAGTCACTGCTGTGCCCTTCGACCTGGTCACCATGGTGACGGCACAATGGCTGTTTAGTGCCACCCTCTGCCGGGCGTCGGCCATGTTCTTGTGGCTGTGTATGTCGGTGGGCGTGGCCATGCTGTTGGCAATCAGCGTGGACCGTTTCCTGATCATCGTGCGGAGACGAGACTGTCTCACGCCACGTCGCGCCAAAATCCTCATCGCCGCTTCCTGGATCTTCGCTTTTTTCATATCTTTCCCACTGTTGCTAGGATACCCGTCGCTGCAGGTACCCCCTAGTGCACCACAGTGCGTGCTCAGCTACTCTTCCGACAGGGGTTACCATGGATATGTGGTGCTCCTGGTCCTAGTGAGCTTCTTCATGCCATTCGCCATGATGGCGTGCGCCTTTGCTGCGACCCTGAGCTCCATTAGGCACAACGTGCTTCGGATCCGTTGCAACTCTGCCCTCTCCCTGCCTAAGCCCCGCCCCCTTCACCTGAGCGTGGATGTGGGCTTTAAGACGCGAGCCTTCTTCACCATCCTGCTGCTGTTTGTATTGGCATTCGCCTCGCTGGCCCCCCTAGTGGTGTTCAGCCTGTGTGCAGCGTTCAGCAGTGCTGTGTATAACGGGGTGGGGTTTTTCCAGGTGAGTGCCTGGCTACTGAGCCTCAGCTTCCTGCGCCCTGCCCTCAACCCACTCATCTACTACTGTCGCATCAGGAAGTTCCGCCATGCCTGTGCCCGCTGGGTGCCCTCCCTCTTCAAGCTCTGCCCACCACTGCCTAGCCACGCCCAGCGCAGGATCCAGCCCAGTGCCATATACGCCTGCAGTGAACATCACTCCAGCATCTAACACACACACACACACACACTCATACACACACACTATATGCTTTTACTGTGCCTGTAATTCACTGTATAATCTAATGAAGCTGTGTGTTTGTGTGTTTACTGTTGTTATTTCCTGCTCCTGAGTTCTGTATGTGTGTGTGGGGGGGGTGTGGATATTACACAGTGTGTAAATTGTGGAAATGTGCAATACTGTACTGTTTGTTAAATTTTTTCTCCACAAAAATTTAATTTATAAAAATCATCTGTGTGTTTATCTCTCTCTCTCTCTCTCTCTCTCTCATGCGAACACGCACACACACACACACACACACACACAGAGGTGTTTTGTGTTTCCATTGAAGTGGAATGATGTAGAATTTAAATTCACACTGACAGCTGATGATGTCATAATGGACAACCAATCAGCAGCTTCATTTTAAACTCACATTCAGTTAAATGTAAATGCACTGTGTCTTTACACTGTCTGTATAAAGTAACTTTAGGGTACATGCTCACTAAATTGTTAAGTTCAGTCATTAGCTCAAGTGCAGCCTAGCAGAGGCGTTTACCATGAGGGTGGAGTGTTAGCGGTAAAGCTAAAGGCCAAAACATGCAGCACATCTTACATTCATACAGGACTTTATCATGTTCATGTACAATCTTCCACACAGTTCACTCACACACACACTGGGATAAATGAGACCTGCTGAGACTAATTCATAAAAAACAGGTGAGATACAGGAGGATCAGGGGGCATGGCCAGAGGAGAAGTGGAGAAACCAGGAAGTAAACCGGAAACAGTTATTTTTGTAGAGTTTTATGTGCATTTAGTGTATGTATTACACAGGACAGATTTTCAGCATCACCCACACACTACTGACTGAAATGTTTTTTTGTTTTGGTCATGTGATCATGTGAACATTTCTGCACACACTTTTCATATCTGTTACAGTGCTCACATCCTTTTTCTGAGCTTTTATAAATCAACTCTTCAGTTTGATCAAGCATTGCTTTTTGTATTGTTTTTTTATTTTTAAGTTTGTTAAAGCGATAGAATAATTAACTCATCTGCCCTGTTTGTGTTTCTGTGTTTTAGTCGTATTGAACACACGGAGAACCTCAGTGGGTCTCTCTAACACACACTGATACTTAGCAACGAGAACAGCACCAAAACCGGTCTATGGCGAGAAACTGTGTGTGTGTGTGTGTATATGGGCTATATGTATACATATTATACATACACACACACTGAACACAGCTCTGTTAGTGTGTGATGTTTACTGTGGCTCCTCTAACGACCCTGATGATGTCATAAGGGGATTCTTCTAATGAGCAGCCCTTCTTCCTGAACTCTCAGCAGAGCTGATTAGAGTTGTGTGTGTGTGTGTGGTGGTGGTGGGGGGGATTAGGGTTGTGTGGGATTAGGGGAGTGTGTGTGTGTGTGTGTTGGAGGGGGGTGTGTGGGCCTGGTGAAAACATCTCATTGTTTATTGCACCTGGCCCACTTCATGTCCACCTGGACACACACCTTCTCCTCATGATGATTGGTCCATCTCTCAAATTACATTTATATTTTGGGAAATTTTCTAATGTTAAAACACTGTTCTATGCAGCACATTTACATTTTTTGTTTATTAAATAATTACTGCAACATTAAGCATTAAAAAAAAAACTATATTCAGGAAAAATCAGGGCACCATTAAACCTTTCATTTTAATCATTCAACATTTATTTAAATGAATATATGAGCAATTTACAACATAAATATACAATATATAAGCCCATAAGGGAGAAAGGAAAGGTGTGTGTTAGGACTCAGTGATGCGTGTATGTGCATCCTCAGCTCGGGGAACTTTAACGACTTTAATGTTAAAGGGGATGAAGTAGCATGTTAATGCACGGGCATCGCTGTGTGCTAGCATTAGCTCCTGTGCTATCCTCTCAACCGTCCACTCCTGAGGCGTTAGCTTGTGCTTGTTTAGTGCTGTTAGCACCTCCACGATGGTCAGCTTCCCTTTGGGCACGTTTGTGATGTCACACACTCCAGGGGGCACCAATGATGCACTGAGGGGGCGACAGTCCACCTGCTGCAGCTTCCTCACACCCGCCAACATCTGGAAAATGCACAAACACACATTTCTATAGTAGGAGCTCATTCACAGCGTAACACTCCACATTAACCGATTTAAAAGTCAGTGATGTCTTCTGTTAGATGTTTATTTAACATTTACAGAAGGAGTCTCCAGTGTCAGAGGTAAAGCTGTAACTAAGTTTTCAAAAAACCTGACCTTCTCCGATTTTCACCAAATTCACACTGTACATTAAGGAGGTAAAGACTATCCCAGGGGTGCGATTAGTTTGTCCTATCATGCTCCAGAGCTGAGATCCTCATTTCTAATTTATTACACACAATAACATACAGGTTTTAACAGCAAACTATTTAATCTTATTCAGAAGTATATTTACATTCTGTTTAACCCTCTGTGTGTGTGTGTGTGTGTGTGTGTACCGGTGTTTGTGGGTCTTTAGAATCCACATAAACCTGTCTGAGTCGATTCAGTAGAGGATCATCCTTCCTGTGGATCTCACTCACTATAACACACACACACACACAGAGAGAACTATTAATTATCAGGTTGCTAATGATTTTTAAGTGTCTAATGCCCCAAATTGCACGCTAAAGCCCTATACAGTGCACTAACTCTGGCCCACTATCTAGTGCACTCTGTAGGGCGGGAGTGTGCGGTTTAGGACGCGGCCCGGTGCGTCGGTTAGACGGTTAGCAGGTCAGTAAACACGGACATACTCTTTATCATCATCATTACCGGGCGGGACGCTGCTACTGTGGTTAAACGGTACCGGATGCCGAGGCGCCGCTTCCGGCTTGCTTTTGCCGATTTCACGATGCGCGCGAGCCTCCAGATTGAAGTTCCTGAAGAGGCGACCCACGCGCGCGCCCATTTCCAACACTTCACGAGTAGCGACTCTGTGTGTGTGTTTGCGACGCCCTTAGAACGGAAACTGGTGTAAAACAAACCGAGAAGTGACACAACACGTTACTTGGAGTCACTTCCGGTTTTTTCAAGCAGCAAAAGTTCCAGTACACACACACACACGTAAAATTACACGAAAAATAAAAAGAGTTAAAAAAAAAACCAAAAAAAAACCAATAGAAACTGAGAAGTGATTATAAATTACTATTAAACTTTAGACAGCAGAGAGTGTGTAGTTCAGCTGGTCAGTGCTTGCTGCAGTAACACTTATTAAACAGCAGGTGGCAGTGAGAGAGCAATGCGGTATTACCGGCTATGTTGCTATCATTGGTATTTTGTCTAGTAATTCTTCTCCTGTGTGGAACATTATCTTATTTTCTCCACAGGGAACCCATTCCCTAATCATTTACATTTTTATTTAATAAGAAACAATATTAAATAATATTTTACCAGCATGAAACTGATAGATGATAAAGGTAAATATAGTAATAATTATTTTTGTGTTTAATACGAGAGGAAATCAGTGCGGGAGGTTTCACTGCAGTTTATCAGCTTTTATGTTGTAAATGAAAACACACACACACACACACACACACACACACACACACACACACACACACAGGTTTGGGGTTCAGAATAAGCAGTGTGTGTTGTGGAGACTGCACTATTCAGTGTTCAGGATGTGTATCAGACCGATATAAGGTCACAATACTGGATCGGATATCCAAAAAAAAAGAGAAATCTGATCCGATTAGGTTCAAAGCTAACATGCTATTTATTAATGTTAACGGTATACAGAGACTTTTGATTGATTTAACTGGAAACCGTTTTGTTTGCATAATTATTTTATTATAATTGTAATACATAAGTATTGTTTGGAATTACAGTACAGAGTACTGGATTGTTTTTATTTGAATAAAGCTGGTTTTGTGTGTAACCACTGGGTTGTGTTCCTCCTGTAGTGTGTGTGAGCAGTGTGAGTGAACATCATCTTTAGTACAATTATAAATCATTCACCTTAAAAAATTAAAAGTTAAAATATCAGAGACTCAAGATTTCACTTTCAGAGAAGAAAATATGAAGAAAAAGTGATATATTTCTGTCTCCAGCATTCACTTCATCATTTCAAATACACACCTCTCCTTCATCATCTTCTCTTTCCTCATCTTCTCCTTCATCTCCATTGTTTTCATCATCATTCTTCTTCATCTTCAACTCTGTGCTGAGTGTGAACTGTGTACGGTACAGGAACGCCACTATTTTGTAAAGAATTTCAGTGAATAAAAAAAAAAAAACTTTATACAGTTTAAAGTGTGAAATGTTCCCAGTGAAACATGCTGATGGAATGTTGGAGAATTTACAGGGATTGGGTTTGGGTGTTTCCTTTAGGGAACGCTGATCTGGTTCTTCCTGATATCTTTGTTGTAATGAGTTTTTATTACGTTATGTGTTTCTATGGTTAAACAAAGAGCTAATACACTCACTGAGCACTTTATTAGGAACACTACATGAATACTGGGTAGAGCCTCACTTTGCTCTCAAAACAGCCTCAATTCTTCAAGGCATGGATTCCACAAGATGTTGGAAACATTCCTCTGAGATTCTGCTCCATGTTGACATGATGACATCATGCAATTCCTGCAGTTTTCAGCTGCACTTTCATGCTGTGACTCTCCTGCTCTACCACATCCAAACTGGATTCAGATCTGGTAACTGGGAAGGTCGCTGAAGAACACTAAACTCATTGTCGTGTTCATCAAACCAGTTTGAGACAACTTTTGCTTTGTGACATGCATTATCATGCTGGAAATAACCATCAGAAGATGGTAAATTGTGGCCATGAAGGGATGCATACGGTCAGCAACAATACTCAAATAGTCTGTGGACTTTAAGCCATGATTGATTGGTATTCACGAGCCCAAAGTGTGGCAAGAACTTCCCCACCTTCCCCACAGCATTACACAACCTCCACCAGCCTGGATTGGTGACACAAGGCAGGTTGGATCCAAGGATTCATGTTGTTGGCACCAAATTCTGACTCAACCATCTGTGTACCTCAGCAGAAATTGAGATTCATCAGACCAGGTGATGTTTCTCCAGTCTTCAGCTGTCCAGTGTTGGTGAGCCTGTGCACACTGCGGCCTCGGCTTCCTGTTCTCAGCGGTTATAGAAATACTCAAACCAGCCCCTCTGGCACAACAGTCGCCATGGTCAAAATCACTGAGATCACAGTTTTCCTCCATTCTGATGGTTAGTGTGAACATGACCTGAAGCTGCTGGACCACATCTGCATGACTTTATGTATTGTGTTGCTGACACATGATTTCCTGATTAGATAACTGCATGACTGAGTATGTGTACAGGTCTTCCTAATAAAGTGGTCAGTGAGTGTACTATAAACACAAAATCAATCTCTCTCTCTCTCTCTCTCTCTCTCTCTCTCTCACACACACACACACACACACACACATTTCTGCATCTGCTTTTTAATTGCAAAGATTACAAAATAACCAAAAATATACACACATGTATAAATTTATATTTATAATGTACATTCAGACACTGTTCATCACTTACAGTGCATCCGGAAAGTATTCACAGCGCGTCACCTTTTCCACATTGTGTTATGTTACAGTCTTATTCCAAAATGGATTCAATTCATTATTTTCCTCAAAATTCTACAAACAATACCCCATAATGACAACGTGAAAGAAGTTTGTTTGAAATATTTGCAAATTTATTAAAAATAAAAAACAAAAAAAGCACATGTACAGAAGTATTCACACCCTTTGCCATGACACTCAAAATTGAGCTCAGGTGCATCCTGTTTCCACTGATCATCCTTCAGATGTTTCTACAACGTGATTGGAGTCCACCTGTGGTAAATTCAGTTGATTGGGCATGATTTGGAAAGGCACACACCTGTCTATATAAGGTCCCACAGTTAACACTGCACGTCAGAACACAAACCAAGCCATGAAGTCCAAGAAACTGTCTGGAGACCGCCGAGATAGGATTGTATCGAGGCACAGATCTGGGGAAGGGTACAGAAACATTTCTGCAGCACTGAAGGTCCCAATGAGCACAGTGGCCTCCATCATCCGTAAATGGAAGAAGTCTGGAACCAGCAGGACTCTTCCTAGAGCTGGCGATCTCTGTAGAGATCTGAAATTGGCTGTGCACCGACGCTCCACATCCAATCTGATGGAGCTTGAGAGGTCCTGCAAAGAAGAATGGGAGAAACTGCCCAGAAATAGGTGTGCCAAGCTTGTAGCATCATTCTCAAAAAGACTTGAGGCTGTAATCGGTGCCAAAGGTGCGTCAACAAAGTATTGAGCAAAGGCTGTGAATACTTATGTACATGTGCTTTTTTGTTTTTTATTTTTAATAAATTTGCAAATATTTCAAACAAACTTCTTTCACGTTGTCATTATGGGGCATTGTTTTTAGAATTTTGAGGAAAATAATGAATTGAATCCATTTTGGAATAAGGCTGTAACATAACAAAATGTGGAAAAGGTGACGCGCTGTGAATACTTTCTGGATGCACTGTACTACTGCCCCACACCGTACTACTGCCTTCTCTCTGTCCCACACTGATGATGTCATCACTATCTGGAGAAACGTCTCCTAGTGGCGATGTCAGCAGTGTCCATGTGAGCAGGATGAGTAGAGGCCAAGCAGGATGAAGCTGTCGAGCAGCAGGACGCAGTAGATACAGCGCTGTGTGTGGAGACTCGGCGCTCGCTGCAGTTGTGTGAGCAGAACCGCCAGCAGCAGGAAGAAGGCTCCGATGTTCAGAACCAGGAACAAACGTATGTAGGAGACAGAGATGGATGCTTTGGTCCCGCCCTCGGCCGCTGCAGTGTAGACTTCTTTAAACACGGGTCCTTTTATGACCCTGGCCTTCTTGCCCCTGTGTGCATCTCCATCATCACTGTTTCTCTCTCGCCTCTGCGCTCCCTGCTGCTTCTCTCCGGCTTCATTCAAGCGATTTCCAGTCGCTTTCTTTGATCCCTTCACTTTTCCCGGCTTCTTAGTAACTGAGAACATCTTCTCCACAGCTGCTGCCACCTTCTTCTTCATCTTCCTCCTCTTTTCCGAGGTCTTCTTAAGTCGTTCTCTGATTTTGTGGAATCCCTCAGCATTGAGGATGCGCGTCTTTACACGGGGCTCTAGCTGCTGGAAGATGGGTTTGATGCGCCGGAGGTTTTGCTCCACCAGGTTAACGTAGTCCTGCACCTCTTCCAGGGGGCGCTCCTGCACCGCCGCCACCCGCTCAAACACTATCTTCTCCAATTTGTCCTTCAGCACCATGGCAAACAGGGGTTTGCTGGGGTTCTCTGATGTCAGGACGTGGATGGTGAAGGTATGGTCTCGTGTGGTCAGGTGGACATCGATCCTCTCCGAGTCTCCACGCAGGCTGAAGCTGAGAACATCGATATCCGGGCCAAAGAACACATAGGCAATGCGGGTGTGCGGGAAGCGGAGCGACATAGTCACGTTAACATAGTGAGAGCCGTTGTAAGGGTAGCCGTTTGGGTATGTCCAGTATGCTGTATCAGCTTCCCCGCTGTAGCCCGTGTCGTCCCTCCACATCATGGTGTACTTGTCCTGTCCGTGCTGGACAAAGGCACCGTGGACGCCATCTCTCGCCATGGTGTGCTGGAAGGGGAAGTCTGTGTTGTGGAAGAAGGCACTGATGCTGTGGGCAGGGCTTTCGGCGTCCAGGTGCACGTGGTCCAGGAGCAGCAGAAGGTCAGGTTGGAGAAGGACAAGGTTTCTCTGCAAGTTCTTGATCTTGAGTGCTGGGCTGTATGCTGCCCGTCCCTCACCACGGATAAACACAATACCGTGACGCTCTAGCGCCGCCTCCACACGACCCTCGCAGTCTGCTGCAGCACCGTACTTATACTTTGACCACTTGGAGTCACACGTCTCAGTCACCTGACCTTCCCAGGGTGAGAAGCAGGCACGGTCGTTGGAGGAGGCGAACAGAACGGCGTTGTTGAGGAGTGTGTACTTGGGGCCATATAACGCCTCAGTGATGAAGGGGAAACCTCTGGGTGCGAAGGTGAACGAGTTCTGGTCAGGATGCTCATGTCCGGCATTGAAATTCTTCCAGCCGCGGATCCACTGGCTGTAGCGCCGCTGGTGCACGATGTCGAAGATGGCGCGGCCACCCAGTTTCCCTGACTTAAATGACAGGAAAGAATGATTCGTCCCTGCAGGCAGACCGCCTCCATACGTCACCACGCCCCAGTCCTCAAAATAGTGCAGACGCGGCATTCCAAAATCTGGAGGGGGCGTGGCTTTGACACCAGGATCATACCTGCACACAGAGAAACACACAAAGAGACGGTCAGTAGGAAATACCCGCGTGTGTGTGTGTGTGTGTGTGTGTGTGTGTGTGTACCAGATGAACTCGGTGTGTAATGTACACCACTTCTGTCCCCGTGATGGCTGTCCCGGTCCGTCCTGCACGCGGTGGTGTCGTATCTGTTCAGCCAGGAAGTTAGCGTGGCCATTCCTCAGGATGTAGCGATCAAGGAACCCCAGCTGACTCTCTGGGCCGTAAAACCAGTTGTAGTTTGAGTCACCGATGGCAACATTCCTCCGGAAACCTGAACACATGTAACACACGTCATGAACACTTTGCTAAAATAATTAACACTGACGTTCTACAGACTCCTTATGAGATGAGGACATGGTTCTACACTGCAGCATTCACACTAGGGCCTGGATGATATATCAAAAAATATCACGATATCTTCACGATACACAACACGCATCCCAATATATTTTTTAGCTGAGGTTTTGCTAACAAAGTGCAGATAATGCTACAGGCTCAGAGATATTTATACAGCGTTTATAGAAATGAAAGTATTTCATTGAAGAAAAGAAGGACACAGCACCTTGCACAAGTATTCACCCACCTGTGAACTTTTCCCCACTGTGTAGTGTTACAGCCTCGACTGAAATGGCCTAAATTGGGGATTTAATGTCCTGAATCTACACAAAACATCCCATAATAGTGGAGTCTCACTCATGGTTTCTTCCTCATGTTGTCTCAGGCTCGCTCATTAGGGGGAAATTTATATCCATATCCAGATTTCTGTAAAGCTGCATTGTGAACATGTCCATACTTAAAAGTGCTATATAAATAAAACTGAACTGAATTGGACTGAACTGAATTGGACTGAATTGGACACACCACAAAGCTGGACTTTATGGAAGAATGGTGAGAAGAAAGACAATATCGAAATTATTATTTAAGAAGCCAAATAGAATTCTGTTTGGAGACTCAGCATTTATATGGGAGAAGGTTCTGTGGTCTGGAGCTCTGGCCTCGGAACAAAACCCAAACCATGTTTTAACAGATGATTTGGTGACTACAGGATGATGGACACACACACACACACACACATATTGTGGTACCTGGCAGCAGTGTCCTGTAGAGGAAGTCGAAATGTTTGAGGAGCCAGGGGTGTGTGAAGTGTGAGATGTTGAAGTGTCTCTGCAGCAGGAAGATGTACTGGAACAGAGAACGCGTGCTGTAGGTTCCATACGCAACACCTTCATACAGAGAACCGTCCACCACGGAACGCAGCATGACCAGCGCCTTCTCCATAATCGCCATCACCTGCTGAACAAACACATAGGCCTCCTGTAGACAGCCTACACACACACACAGACACACACACACACACACCAGGGTCAGTATACACACACACACACACACCAGGGTCAGTATACACACACACACACACACACACACACACACACACACACACACACCAGGGTCAGTATACACACACACACACACACACACACACACACCAGGGTCAGTATACACACACACACACACACACACACACACACACACCAGGGGCAGTATACACACACACACACACATACACACACCAGGGTCAGTATACACACACACACACACAGATACACACACACACACACACCAGGGTCAGTATACACACACACACACACACACACACACACACACCAGGGTCAGTATACACACACACACACACACACACACACACACACCAGGGTCAGTATACACACACACACACACACACACACACACACACACCAGGGTCAGTATACACACACACACACACACACACACACACACACACCAGGGTCAGTATACACACACACACACACATACACACACCAGGGTCAGTATACACACACACACACACAGATACACACACACACACACACCAGGGTCAGTATACACACACACACACACACACACACACACACACCAGGGTCAGTATACACACACACACACACACACACACACACACACCAGGGTCAGTATACACACACACACACACACACACACACACACACACCAGGGTCAGTATACACACACACACACACACACACACACACACACACACACCAGGGTCAGTATACACACACACACACACACACACAGACACACACCAGGGTCAGTATACACACACACACACACACACACACACACACACCAGGGGCAGTATACACACACACACACACACACATACACACACCAGGGTCAGTATACACACACACACACACAGATACACACACACACACACCAGGGTCAGTATACACACACACACACACACACACACACACACACACACACACACCAGGGTCAGTATACACACACACACACACACACACACACACACACACACACACACACACACACCAGGGTCAGTATACACACACACACACACACACACACACACCAGGGTCAGTATACACACACACACACACACACACACACACACCAGGGTCAGTATACACACACACACACACACACACACACACACACACACCAGGGTCAGTATACACACACACACACACACACACACACACACACACACACACACACACACCAGGGTCAGTATACACACACACACACACACACACCAGGGGCAGTATACACACACACACACACACACACACACACCAGGGTCAGTATACACACACACACACACAGATACACACACACACACCAGGGTCAGTATACACACACACACACACACACACACACACACACACACACACACCAGGGTCAGTATACACACACACACACACACACACCAGGGGCAGTATACACACACACACACACACACACACACACACCAGGGTCAGTATACACACACACACACACACAGATACACACACACACACCAGGGTCAGTATACACACACACACACACACACACACACACCAGGGTCAGTATACACACACACACACACACACACACACACACACACACACACACCAGGGGCAGTATACACACACACACACACACACACACACACACCAGGGTCAGTATACACACACACACACACAGATACACACACACACCAGGGGCAGTATACACATAGACACACACGCACACACACATACACACACACACACCAGGGTCAGTATATACACGCACGCACACACACACCAGGGTCAGTATATATATACACACACACACACATATGCGGGAGGCGGTGTGTGTGTGTGTGTGTGTACTGACCCTGGTTGAGCAGAATGAGGGAGGCGGTCAGCAGGGCGACGCAGTTGGTTGGTTGGTGGTTGTGGAGGAACTGGAAGCTCCACCCCCTCTGCAGTGATTTGTCATACATGTAGAGGGAGGTGTTTCCCAGCACTTGCAGGTAACGTTCCTGCTCCACCTCACTCAGGAACTCAAACAGGAAGTCATATGCCGTTGCAAAACCCACCAGAGAGTGAGCCATCGGAACCTCGTCCCATGGAGCATCCTTCACCAGCCTACACACACACACAAACACACATAAACCAGGGTCAGTATACACACACACACATAATAGGGTCAGTATACACACACACACACACACACACACACAAACACACATAAACCAGGGTCAGTATACACACACACACACATAATAGGGTCAGTATACACACACACACACACAAACACACATAAACCAGGGTCAGTATACACACACACACACACATTCCAGGGTCAGTATACACACACACACATACATACACACATAAACCAGGGTCAGTATACACACACACACACACACACACACATACCAGGGTCAGTATACACACACACACATACATACACACATAAGCCAGGGTCAGTATACACACACACACAAATACCAGGATCAGTGTACACACACACACATACATACACACACACACACACACACACACACACACCAGGGTCAGTATATATGTACACACACACACACATACATACACACACACACACGGTGTACACACACACACACACACACACACACACCAGGGTCAGTATATATGTACACACACACACACACACACACACATACATACACACGGTGTACACACACACACACACACACACCAGAGTCAGTATACACACACAGACACCAGGATCAGTATACACACACACACACACGGTGTATACAGACACACACATCAACGTCAGTACACACACACACACACACATTATATATATATATATATACATATATACATATATATATATATATATATAAATAGACATGCATACACATACTGTATATAGACACACACAGACACATACTTTATGATGCTCATAAATGCAGTTTTAAATCATGTGTCTGTACTGTGTGTGTAACGTGTGTTTGTGTAACGTGTGTAACTTGTGTGTTTGTGTACTGTGTGTGTAACGTGTGTATAGTGTGTGTGTGTTTGTGTACTGTGTGTGTAACGTGTGTATAGTGTGTGTGTTTGTGTACTGTGTGTGTACTGTGTGTGTAACGTGTATAGTGTGTGTTTGTGTACTGTGTGTGTACAGTGTGTGTAACGTGTGTATAGTGTGTGTGTTTGTGTACTGTGTGTGTACTGTGTGTGTAATGTGTGTATAGTGTGTGTCTGTGTACTGTGTGTGTAACGTGTGTATAGTGTGTGTGTTTGTGTACTGTGTGTGTAACGTGTGTATAGTGTGTGTCTTTGTGTACTGTATGTGTACTGTGTGTGTAACGTGTGTATAGTGTGTGTGTTTGTGTAATGTGTGTGTACTGTGTGTGTAACGTGTGTATAGTGTGTGTGTGTTTGTGTACTGTGTGTGTAACGTGTGTATAGTGTGTGTGTTTGTGTACTGTGTGTGTACTGTGTGTGTAACGTGTGTATAGTGTGTGTGTTTGTGTAATGTGTGTGTACTGTGTGTGTAACGTGTGTATAGTGTGTGTTTGTGTACTGTGTGTGTAACCTGTGTGTGTTTGTGTACTGTGTGCGTAACGTGTGTATAGTGTGTGTGTTTGTGTACTGTGTGTGTAACGTGTGTATAGTGTGTGTGTTTGTGTACTGTGTGTGTAACGTGTGTGTAACGTGTGTATAGTGTGTGTTTGTGTAATGTGTGTGTACTGTGTGTGTAACGTGTGTATAGTGTGTGTTTGTGTACTGTGTGTGTAACCTGTGTGTGTTTGTGTACTGTGTGCGTAACGTGTGTATAGTGTGTGTGTTTGTGTACTGTGTGTGTAACGTGTGTGTAACGTGTGTATAGTGTGTGTGTTTGTGTAATGTGTGTGTACTGTGTGTGTAACATGTGTATAGTGTGTGTTTGTGTACTGTGTGTGTACTGTGTGTGTAACGTGTGTATAGTGTGTGTGTTTGTGTACTGTGTGTGTAACGTGTGTGTAACGTGTGTATAGTGTGTGTTTGTGTAATGTGTGTGTACTGTGTGTGTAACGTGTGTATAGTGTGTGTTTGTGTACTGTGTGTGTAACCTGTGTGTGTTTGTGTACTGTGTGCGTAACGTGTGTATAGTGTGTGTGTTTGTGTACTGTGTGTGTAACGTGTGTGTAACGTGTGTATAGTGTGTGTGTTTGTGTAATGTGTGTGTACTGTGTGTGTAACGTGTGTATAGTGTGTGTTTGTGTACTGTGTGTGTACAGTGTGTGTAACGTGTGTATAGTGTGTGTGTTTGTGTACTGTGTGTGTAACGTGTGTGTAACGTGTGTATAGTGTGTGTGTTTGTGTAATGTGTGTGTACTGTGTGTATAGTGTGTGTTTGTGTACTGTGTGTGTAACCTGTGTGTGTTTGTGTACTGTGTGCGTAACGTGTGTATAGTGTGTGTGTTTGTGTACTGTGTGTGTAACGTGTGTGTAACGTGTGTATAGTGTGTGTGTTTGTGTACTGTGTGTGTTTCTTTTCCTCTCTGTTACAGATTAAACACTTTTCTGAAGCGGAGTGTGAGATCTGAGACACAGTCTGAGTTAATCAGTCATTAAAGTTAGATAAAAACAGGAAATGAATCAGGAAGAATGTGTTATTTTTTGTCTGTGGTTTCACAGAAAGTGCTGACACAGTGAGAAAATGAAACAGGAAGTGTGTGTGTATGTGTGTGTGTGTGTGTGTGTTGGCAGGAAAATGTCCAATATCAGTGTCCATATCTCATTATTTTATTATTAATGATCATCCTGAAAGCCGCAGAGGATCTGTGGAAAGTGCTGATGTGGAGAAATAATGAAAGAGGATGTGTTTCTGCTGGCCATCTCTCTGTCTCTCATATACACACACACACACACATACACACACACACACACACACACACACACACACACACACACACACACACACACACACACACTTTTGACTGACTTTAGACTTCAGGTCAGTGAGATGTTGTGCGAGACACACCGAGACTGAGCAGAGAGCTGATTGGACAGAAGAGCCTTATACTATATTCAGCATGGTTCTGCCAGATTGGGTGCCAATAGTTTTTTTTCATTCTTTTGGTATTTAGATTTCGGTACATTTCTGCCCAAAGGTATAAAATCTGAAACTGATTCTGACCGTATACAGCTGTGTGCAGGACAGGACACATCATTTCTGTATAAACTGATTTGGGGGCGGGGCTACACATCATCTCAGTTTGTGATGTCACTAAATAAAACAAACTCCACTGCTCTGCACACAGAAACTTTTAGCCATAGCTTAGTTAATGTGAGTGATGGACATACGTTGGTTGCCATGAAATACGTAATGACACGTTATGACAGGTTTGGCTGTTGTTCTGTAAATCAGTGAGACGATGAAGATGTAACCCTTACCCTAGGCACCCTACGTAGGGATCTCCTCCAGAATTAAACACAGCAGGCTTAACGGAATTTTAAAAGGATACTATAATGCAATATAACAATCAGCAATATAACACACACACACACACACACACACACACAGGTTGTGTACCAGCTGGGCTGTGCAGCCATCCGGTCCATGTACTCGCGAGCCAGACTGAGCGCCCCAGTGCGCTGTGGGTAAAGCAGACAGAACAGTGCTAACACACTCAGGTTGTTCCCGTAGATTTCGTTCCAGCGGGCGGAGAATTCGTCAGGGTCTCGTGGTGGGAGGAACTGGGCGGGGTTTGCAAGCATGTCCTCACCAGCACGCCATATCTGCTGAGCCAGTTCAGCGTGAGTGCTCAGTGCCGCCCCTCGCAGCTCAGGCACCGCCTCCCGCCCAAAATACAGCATTGGGTGCCCAAAGTAGCGTCCGCCGATAAAGGGCACTTCACCACCGCTTGGCTCCCAGTCGCTCCGTGCCAACACACACACAGCACTTATGAAGAACACTGTGGGGGCACCGCGTGTGTATGAGCTCATCATGACATCAGCGTGATGTCAGAGTGATGTCATGCTGAAAGACAGAGAGCGCCATTACTGAGACAGTTAAGATTGTGCGTGTGTGCGCGCTTTAACATCCTGAATTCCTGTGGTAATTAAATCCAGCTCTACTGAAAACCACACTAACACACACACACTTTTCCCCTTCAGCTCACAGCATAAGATTTATTTTATGAAAATAATCTAACTATTCTAATATTAGTCATTTTAAGTAAAAGTGTTCCATCATATTTATTCACTGCAGTTTTTATTGGACTTTGGTGGAGATGAAGATCAACCATGATTAAAGTGATTACTCCGTTATATCAACTATAATCCATACAACAATCTTCTTATTCATCATCTTCACCACTGCAATGTCATCTCTTTAAAATCATAAATTAAATCATACTCCATGCCTCATCTGCATAAACCCCACCCACCCAAGCTTCATCTGCATAAACCCCACCTACACAGAGTCTGTGAACATGTGAGACAGGAGGAGAGTTAGACTGGGGGAAGGTGAGACAGGAGGAGAGTTAGATTGAGGGAAGGTGAGACAGGAGGAGGGTGATACTGGTGGAGGTGAGACAGGAGGAGGGTGATACTGGGGGAAGGTGAGACAGGAGGAGAGTTAGATTGGTGGAAGTTGAGACAGGAGGAGGGTGAGACTGGTGGAGGTGAGACAGGAGGAGGGTAAGACTGGGGGAAGGTGAGACAGGAGGAGAGTTAGATTTGGGGAAGGTGAGACAGGAGGAGGGTGAGACTGGTGGAGGTGAGACAGGAGGAGGGTGAGACTGGTGGAGGGGAGACAGGAGGAGGGTGAGACTGGTGGAGGGGAGACAGGAGGAGGGTGAGACTGGTGGATGTGAGACAGGAGGAGACTTAGATTGGGAGAAGGTGAGACAGGAGGAGGGTGAGACTGGTGGAGGTGAGACAGGAGGAGGGTGAGACTGGTGGAGGGGAGACAGGAGGAGGGTGAGACTGGTGGATGTGAGACAGGAGGAGGGTGAGACTGGTGGAGGTGAGACAGGAGGAGGGTGAGACTGGTGGAGGGGAGACAGGAGGAGGGTGAGACTGGTGGAGGGGAGACAGGAGGAGGGTGAGACTGGTGGATGTGAGACAGGAGGAGACTTAGATCGGGGGAAAGTGAGACAGGAGGAGACTTAGATCGGGGGAAAGTGAGACAGGAGGAGACTTAGATCGGGGGAAAGTGAGACAGGAGGAGGGTGAGACTGGTGGAGGTGAGACAGGAGGAGGGTGAGACTGGTGGATGTGAGACAGGAGGAGGGTGAGACTGGTGGAGGGGAGACAGGAGGAGGGTGAGACTGGTGGATGTGAGACAGGAGGAGGGTGAGACTGGTGGATGTGAGACAGGAGGAGACTTAGATCGGGGGAAAGTGAGACAGGAGGAGGGTGAGACTGGTGGAGGTGAGACAGGAGGAGGGTGAGACTGGTGGATGTGAGACAGGAGGAGGGTGAGACTGGTGGAGGGGAGACAGGAGGAGGGTGAGACTGGTGGATGTGAGACAGGAGGAGGGTGAGACTGGTGGAGGGGAGACAGGAGGAGGGTGAGACTAGTGGATGTGAGACAGGAGGAGACTTAGATCGGGGGAAAGTGAGACAGGAGGAGGGTGAGACTGGTGGAGGTGAGACAGGAGGAGGGTGAGACTGGTGGAGGGGAGACAGGAGGAGGGTGAGACTAGTGGATGTGAGACAGGAGGAGACTTAGATCGGGGGAAAGTGAGACAGGAGGAGGGTGAGACTGGTGGAGGTGAGACAGGAGGAGGGTGAGACTGTGGTTTTCTGGCCTCTGCTCCGTATCTCAGCGATGCTGCCAGAAACAACATGGACTCATCACTCATCCAACTCTGATCACTTTTCCACGTTTTTTCCATGAAGCTTCCTGTTTCGATTCTTCTTTCTCTAGTGGTGATATGAGTGTAAACACACATGCAACAAATTTAGACAGCCATGATGTTTTATCTTCTTAGCATAGCACACACACACACAGACAGTCAGAGATGTTTAACCACATTAATCTAAAGGAGACGTTAAAGGAACATGTTTCCAAACCCAGAGCTGAACATCTGCAGTTATCTTCACTTGCTCTGTCCAGCGAGGATCTACGCAGTTTTCACTTTGTTATCTCTAAACATAGGAGCCTTTAACCTGCTACCACGCTCTTTACAGGAACATACAACTACTTTGTGTTAAAAACACACCAACCGACTCATATAGGCTCCACCCACATACACCCCCCCCCCACAGATGATAATAAAATCGATAATTAAAATAACGGACAGCAAATGTCATTATGGATTAGTCGGGTGTGTGATGTCACTTTGAATTAACCCCCCCCCCCCGGGCAGTGGCGTCTCTGTGGATACCCCCCCTTCCCGTCAGTGACATCACTTCATGAAGGTGAAAAACGCATGTCTATACATAAAACCTGTGTGAAAAAAGGAAACAGAGCGAGCTGCTGCTGAGGGAAAAGTGCAGGATCCAGCTCGTCCAAATCATGAGAACGTTTTATATTAAGTGCTACAAACAAACTGGTACATGTATTAAAGTGTATTAACGTGTATTAACGTGTAATGACGTGTACTGACGTGTATTAACGTATATTAATGTATATTAACGTGTAATAACTTGTATTAAAGTGTATTAACGTGTAGTAACGTGTATTAACATGTATTAACGTGTATTGATGTGTATTAACATGTAGTAACGTGTAGTAACGTGTATTGACATGTATTAACGTGTAGTAACGTGTATTAAAATGTAGTAACGTGTAGTAACGTGTATTAAAGTGTATTCACGTGTAGTAACGTGTAGTAACGTGTATTAACATGTATTAACGTGTATTGATGTGTATTAACATGTAGTAACGTGTAGTAACGTGTATTGACGTATTAACGTGTAGTAACGTGTATTAAAATGTAGTAACGTGAAGTAACGTGTATTAAAGTGTATTCACGTGTAGTAACGTGCATTAAAGTGTATTGACGCGTATTAACATGTAGTAACGTGTAGTAACGTGTATTAATGTGTAGTAACGTGTATTAACGCTGCGACAGACGCGTGTGCAGTGTAACGTGTTCCAGACGTGTTTTCTTCAGCACAGAAGTGACATGTTTACGTTTATATCCTTATCTGTAAATGTTATAAACTCACGCCAGTATTATCTATTTTATATAAAGTCTGGTCCTGACAGCGAGCGAGTCTCCGTTACACTCCACTGAACGAGCGCGAGTGCACGCCTGCGCCGCAATCACACAATGACTGACTAAAATATTCATTCTGATCAGATCTGTAGTCTGCTGTGATATTTATTGATATTTATAAAGTAAGTAAGTGTGTGTTTATGAGAGAGTGAGTGTAATGGGGTTAGAAGGTGTAATTTTATATAAACGTAAGAAGTGTGGTACATTTTCAGAATAAAGGAACATGTTAGTGTGTTCAGACGAGTGTGTGTGTGAGTGTGTGTGTTACTGCAGAACATTCAACCTCTTACCCCTTAACACTTCCTCTCTGCTTCTATTTTCATTCTTTAGTGTTTTTAATCTAGTGATTTACCTTCTGCTTTAAAGCGTGTGGACAATCAGCCGTTTTTATTTTAAATATAATGTTAATATTTTAACTCCTCTGCACTGTGTACAGCACAGCACACATATACGTTTAATACCTTTATCATAGCCTTCAGTTTACACAGCGTGTGTGTGTGTGTGTGTGTGTGTGTGTGTGTGTGTGTGTGTGTGTGTGTGAAGGACAACGTCGAGCAGAAGGTCAAATAACACACTTTCTAGAAAAACTACAGAAAATAAATTGGCTTTTTAATCCGACTAATCGATTAATCGAAGAAATAATTGAGGGATTACTTGACTATCAAAGTAATGGTTAGTTGCAGCCCTACTCCACTCACACACATCCTGCCTAGTTACAGACTCCACCTATCCACAGACTCCACCCACATAGACCACACCCACTTACATACTACACCCATTATTCAAACCCCCTCCCCCCACACACACACTTTTCTGTTTACTTTATCCATATGGTGTTTATGTACATGCACATAAACACTCTATTCACACACACACACACACACACACACACTGCCCAACTCTTTAACCACTTCAGAAAACAGGCAGCTGCATGTGTGTGTGTGAGCTCACATTCCTCAGGAAGCCCCCCCCATAACCCTCTGACCTATTCATTCCTGCTGAACCCGCGCACACACACACACACACACACACACACACACACACAGTTTTGGAGTCTTGATTCATTTTAGGCACTTAAAGAAAAACAGATGAAGGAGAGACAGATAGGACAGAGAGGTATATAGAGACAGTGAGATGGAAAGAGAGAGGGAGGGGGAGGGGGGGTGAAGGGGGAGAGGATTCTGTTTTTAATTCTCAGGGTTTCATCACCAGTCTTTCTTTCTGACTGTATTTTTGAATGTTTGGACATTTGTTTCTATTCTATCTGTCTATTTCTGTAGTTATTTTCTAATTTGTTCCAAAAGTCTGTACCCAAGATTTGGCAACAGGCATGTTAATATCTGTCACACCATTTGAATTTGACAGAGAGACAGAGAGAGAGAGAGACAGAGAGAGAGAGAGAGACAGAGACAGAGAGAGAGAGACAGAGAGAGAAACAGAGAGAGAGAGACAGAGAGAGAGACAGAGAGAGAAAGACAGAGAGAGAAACAGAGAGAGAGAGACAGAGAGAGAGACAGAGAGAGAGACAGAGAGAGAGACAGACAGAGAGAGAGAGAGACAGACAGAGAGAGACAGAGAGAGAGAGAGACAGAGAGAGAGAGACAGAGAGAGAGAGAGAGAGAGAGAGAGAGACAGAGAGAGAGAGAGAGACAGAGAGACAGAGAGATTAAAGTTTATGAACACACGGTAGGTAATAAATCAGCACAGCGCCTCTCGGAGGTGAAAGACAGGAAAAATGGAAGAAGAAATGAAATCTCTCTGTAGTATTTCACTCATTAATTATTCATCAGTGTTTAATTATTTAACTTTTTACTAAAACACTATTTAAATTAAATTATTGATGCTGTAACACACCATGATCACCTATAAAGAGGACTGACCCTATCAAATGTTTATTATAATGTAATGACATCTAGAACCGTATTAAGAAGTGTGGTTCTTTAGGGAACTCTCCTGGAGAACCCTGGATTTCTCTTTAAGCTCTGAAAAGAGGAAATGTTGTGCTTCTCAAACTATAATGTTAATTAGAAGCAGGTGCTAATGAACAATAAACTAAAAAGGAACTAAACATGACTTTTTTCTTTTTAAGTTTACAGAAACACTGCTAATGTTTTCTACAGAAGTTTTTACACAGAATAAAGTTTATGGTTTTAACGGTTTGGGGTTTGGTGAAGTGGTTAACCAAAGAGAAGAAACTTTTATTATCCAAACTCTCCCTCTCTCTCTCTCTCTCTCTCTCACACACACACACACACACACATTTCTCATATGTGTCCTTTTAAATCAGTGGTGTTAAAGTGTTGGTGTTAATCACAGTGCAGGAGTTAGAGCTAACCGCTAAAGCTAAACTGATGAATAAAAGTAGAGTAGTTTATAAATCAGTTCTAAACTATTAGTCACTGCTCAGGTCTCGCGCTCAACCCCCGTTATATTATTCCGTTATTAAAGAGAAAAGCAGGAGTTTGTTTATACTCACTTTCTCTCCGGAAGTGCTCAGATGAAACGCCAGCACGCGCCGCACGGAATTCCATTATACAGACACACATTGAAGAAAAGCAGTGTGTGTCAATAAATAACTTCCGGGTAAACACTAACCACTACTTCAAGCATCCGCGCGCATCACTGAGCTCTCGGTAACCGGGTTTATAACCATCTCCCCCGGGACCAGGGTCTGGGGGCTGGGAATGAAACGTCATCGGCCGGGGGGAGGGGGAGGGGGAGGGGGGATCTGCACAGCTCATCCTCTCTCAAAATATTTTTTGTATTGCCAAAGCAACACACAGCAGCAGACCAAGAAAAGTTAGGGTTAGAGTGGATGGGTATTTACACAGAACGTGTGTGTGTGTGTGTGTGTGTGTGTGTGCGCGCATGCGCACCAAATTATATTCTTCTTATCCAGTATGAAGAAAAGGCCAATTTTAGGAAAAGGGGAAATGTCATTTTGATCTGGAGGAGCATGTATTTGGAGAAGGTCCTGACTGTTCAGAGGAGAATCGGCCCACGTTTGGAGACGCGGGAAAAGAGGTGGTAAAAGATAACTGAACCGGATGAGATGGAGATACGTGATGGGAAGGAGACGATGGTGAGGAAGATAGGACATGGCAGTTATATTAAAATATGATATGATAATCAGAGTACTCTTTTAACCAAAAGGATGTTGATTTCTTTGATCTTTACTAAATGAATAAAAATAAAGATTAAATTAATAATTCATGAATGTAACCTTATATATTCCAGTCACGGCCCTCATAGCATCTGAGGTAAGATACGGTCGTGAGGTAAGAGTGGCTACCTGGGCTTGTGAGCAACTGCTGATTGAATAAAATATTTACTAGAGCTCATCCGGGTGTTGGTGTAATTTCTCATTTTACAGGTGAATTTCCACCACATGTCCGTCAGTTAACTGAAACTGATTCAGATCCAGATTCAGATTCAGACTGATTGGAGGAGGGTGCATTAACAGAAAAGTACAAAAGTGAAATGTTTTGAATCATTTAACTCTTCATATTCAGATCAATAACACACAATAAACAAAGTAATGAAACAAGAACAAGTGTTTTTGAGAACGGCTTTATTCACCTGTACTTACATACAGACGACTGAACAAACCAACACACACCACTGACGATCACAACACTGCAAGAGCTCAAAAATTCACGTTTAATGTTCATCTTTACACACACACACACACACACACACGGCTTCAGTTAGAAAATAAACACAAACACTTTTACAAAACACTTTAGACAATATAACACCTAATGATTGTAATGTAATGAACAACACACTTTTCACAGAATAACAGAATAAATCACACACA
>NC_071256.1:77500-110000 GCF_023375685.1 Ictalurus furcatus
GTAGAGATGATGAAGAGGAGATGATGAAGAGGAGATGATGAAGTGGAGATGATGAAGAGGAGATGATGGAGATGATGAAGAGGAGATGATGGAGATGATGAAGTGGAGATGATGAAGAGGAGATGATGGAGATGATGAAGAGGAGATGATGGAGATGATGAAGTAGAGATGATGGAGATGATGAAGAGGAGATGATGAAGAGGAGATGATGGAGATGATGAAGAGGAGATGATGGAGATGATGAAGTAGAGATGATGGAGATGATGAAGAGGAGATGATGGAGATGATGAAGAGGAGATGATGGAGATGATGAAGAGGAGATGATGGAGATGATGAAGTAGAGATGATGGAGATGATGAAGTGGAGATGATGAAGAGGAGATGATGGAGATGATGAAGAGGAGATGATGGAGATGATGAAGTGGAGATGATGAAGAGGAGATGATGAAGTAGAGATGATGAAGAGGAGATGATGAAGTGGAGATGATGAAGAGGAGATGATGGAGTGGAGATGATGAAGAGGAGATGATGGAGATGATGAAGTAGAGATGATGGAGATGATGAAGAGGAGATGATGGAGATGATGAAGAGGAGATGATGGAGATGATGAAGTGGAGATGATGAAGAGGAGATGATGGAGATGATGAAGTAGAGATGATGGAGATGATGAAGAGGAGATGATGAAGAGGAGATGATGGAGATGATGGAGATGATGAAGTAGAGATGATGGAGATGATGAAGAGGAGATGATGGAGATGATGAAGTAGAGATGATGGAGATGATGAAGAGGAGATGATGGAGATGATGAAGTAGAGATGATGGAGATGATGAAGAGGAGATGATGGAGATGATGAAGTAGAGATGATGGAGATGATGAAGAGGAGATGATGGAGATGATGAAGAGGAGATGATGGAGATGATGAAGTAGAGATGATGGAGATGATGAAGAGGAGATGATGGAGATGATGAAGTGGAGATGATGGAGATGATGAAGAGGAGATGATGGAGATGATGAAGTAGAGATGATGGAGATGATGAAGAGGAGATAATATTTGCATCCCCTCACCAAATGTAAAATTTTCAATGCCTTTGTAGATCTTTCCAAAAAATTCTCTGGCAGGTTGGTCTGCACTATGGCTCACCAAGAACTGTTCCAACACCTTGTGTGCTTTTAAAAATTTTTATAACAGAGCAATAGATCAGGTGATTGTTGGTGGCCAGAACTCTTTTTTTTTTTTTTTTTTTGTAATTTATGACGCCTCATTTTCCTTTTCAGAATCACCAACTCATTAGACTACAAGTTTCTTCTCCAACAGCAGGAGATTCAAAACTTCCACAAAGCTCAAGACTGAAAACATTCCTTAGCTAAAACATGCTGATGACTCATACATCTAAAGCTAATCATCCAGAAGATATAGGATCTCTACCAGTGGATGAAGAACCCCTAGTTAGAACATTCCTCCTTTTCCATCTCTGATCTGCTTCCAGTCACAGGAACACACACTTCAGATATTTCAGCCACTTCTCAGAAGATAGTGTGATATTGACTAGGGATGCACCGAATGTTCGGCAACCGAAATTATTCGGCCGAAAATAGCAAAAAAAAAAGCATTTTCGCTGTTCGGCCGAATAAGTGAAAAGGCAGAATAAATTTGACCGAACAATGACGTGTTTAATGTCGCGCCAAATAGCCTAGCAACCAGAGTGAGATGTGCGAATTTCACGACCTCCAATTCCCGCAGCACGCTCAGAGCGATGAGGGGGCGCGCGCATGAACGTGCTACGTGCACGAGCGCACGCTCTTCGGATGTTGACAACCGTGACATTGTTTACTGTGGACACGTGCATTTGTTTTGTTTCTGTTCCGGAGTATTCGGTCACGTCGCGAGACGTAAGGGAGTAGAGTACAGAAGCAGGTAAAGACGTATTTATTTAAGGGCAGGCAGACAAATCCAAATCGTAATCCAAAAAACTTAGTCACAGAAAACAGGGTCAAAACACAAAACAAGAAACATGAAGTAGTACTATGGACTGGGAGCGGAGACACCAGCGGGGACTAAATGAACTGATCTATAGTTTAAACGAACTAAATCTATCAAGGAACAGAACATGAACAACGTATCTAACTCTACTATATCTACTCTAATACTCGGCGAGGTGTACAGGGACGCGAGCGGTATATATCCCCAATATCATCAGCCCTATAGAACCCAATAGAACCAGCTTCTGCACTCTTCTCAATGCACTTTTTAATGCACTTCTTTATTGTAGTCTACAGAGTGTTCCGTTCTTTCAGCAGTCAGTCACAGGCCGAACATCGGCTATTCAAGGGGCTCAAAGATGACCACATCAAAATATTTTTATTTTACTCATTTATTTATTTAAAGTTATATTGTGCCTTGTTGGTAGCCTGTGCCTGCTGGAATGAAAAAAAATGTTCAATATTTAGAAATTGTAGTTTTTGTAATTGATTTTTTTTTTATTTAAAAATCAAGACAAAATAGTAAAAAGCACATTTTGACTATTTAATTTATGCAATGGTGAAAAAAATGGAAAAAACCGCAAAAAAACGTGTTCGGTATTCGGCCAAGTTTTTTTATTATATTCGGTTTTGGCTTCGACCAAGAATTTTCATTTCGGTGCATCCCTAATATTGACCATGACATCCAGAATGTCAGATCAGGAAAATAATCAATGATCAGAGGATTTGAAGGCCAGAGTGAGAAGCCAGGAGTTTGACATCAAGTACAAACACAACTCGGGTTTATGGTGTGTGTAGAAAGTTTTCTGAGCATCCTGGAGAATTTGCCACAGTTCTTCTGGTGTCACTAATTTGATCAACATTATATTAAACCAATGCCCTGTGTGTGCGTGTTTGTCTGTTTGTTTGTTTGTGTGTGTGTGTGTGTGTGTGTGTGTGAGACAGAGAGAGAGAGAGAGAGAGAGAGAGAGAGAAAAAGACAGACTCACCCCAGGATGTGTTCACACACCAGTCTGCAGTAGTCAGAGTGTGAGCTGGTGATGAGCAGCAGGACCTTCCCACTTTCTTTCAGGTTCCTCAGCCATTGACACACTGATTCAGGACATGACTGTAGATATCGCTCTGTATCACGTTTCACACTAGGGAAGTACCACCCAGAGTCCTCTGTACATGCGTACACACACACACACACACCCCAAAGAGCAGCGGATCATAAACAAACCCTTAATATAGTATAAAAGTGGACTGTGTGCTGCCACCATGTGGCAGCGAGAGAGAACTGCAGCCAAGTCAGCACTAATATAATATAATATAATCTGTTTATAAACAACAGTCTGATTAAAGATCTTTTTTTCCATTTAGTACCTCCCTTCAGAAGCTACATAAGATATTTACGTGTTTCCCAGAAATAATAACAATTTACCCCGATCATCCTGTTCAATAGTTTACACCCCCCTGGCTCTTGTATTGTGATACCTTCTGGAGCATCAGTGAATGTTTGCAGATTTTGTAATAGTTGTGTACGAGTTCATCAGTTGTCCTCATTGTGAAAAGATGGATCTCAGCAAAATATAGCTGCTATTGGAAAGGAGTCAAATATGCAGAAGATGCTAGAAAAGTAAAGTGTTGTATGTATGTGCAGGACCTGGAGGATTTTTCTGAAGAACAGTGTGCAGTTTAACTGCTCAGGACAAAAAAGGGACTCATGAACAACTCTCACAAAACATAAACACAGTCGCTGATCCTCCAGGTAACGACACACAGTATTAATAATCAAGTGTTTTTGAATCAAGGAATCAAATTGTTCATTTGTGTAAATTCAGTTATTATTGTGTCTTGTGGATTATATGTAAACATCTGTTATGTGAAATAGCTTCTTCAGGGCAGGACTAAATAAACAACTAAATGCAACTTTTATGATCCCTCATTTATTTTAATTATGAACATTTTGTAGATTCTGCAAGGTGTATGTAAACTTATGACCTCAAATGTAAGTACTATTATTTTTAAATGGAAGTCTAGGAGCAACAACAGCTCAGCTACGAAGTGATAGACCACGCAAACTCACAGCGCAAGACACCGCATGCTGAAGCATGAAGCTCATAAAAATCACCTATTCTCTGTTGCATCGCTCAGTACAGAGCTCCAAACTGCCTCTGGAAGCAACATCAACACATCAGGAGCGTCAAGAAATGGGTTTCATGGCCGAGCAGCTGCACACAAGCCTAAGATCACTGTGCACAATGCCGAGTGTGAGCTGAAGTGGTGTAAAGCACCAACACTGGACTCTGAAGCAATGGAAACATCTCTGGGGTGATGAATCACGCTTCGGGTAGATCTGGGAGTCTGATGGATGAATCTGCCAGATGCCAGGAGAACCCTACCTACTGGAACACAGAGTGCCTACAGTAAAGTGTGGTGGAGGAGGGATAATGGTCTGGGGCTGTTTTTCAGGGTTTGGTCTCCTCAGATCCAGTGAAGGATAATGTTAAAGTGAATACATCATATAAAGACATCTTACACATTTGTGTGCTTCAAACTTCATAGCAACATTCTGGGGAAGAACCTTTTCCTGTTCCAGCATGACAACGCCCCTGTGCACAAAGCGAGCTCCATGAAGACGTGGTGTGAAAGTTGGAAGAAGGTAGAAGAACTCGAGTGTCCTGCACAGAGCCCTGACCTCAACCCCACTGAACACCTCTGTGATGAACTGGAACTGGAGTCTCCTCACATCATCATCAGCACCTGACCTCAACCTCACTAACACTCTTGAAGCTGAATGAACACTAATAACCACAGCCACGCCCCAAAATCCCCAAAATCACACTCACAAATCCCCACAGCCAACCCCCAAAATCACACTCCCTACTCCCCACAGCCACGCCCCAAAATCACACTCACTAATCC
The DNA here is from genome assembly GCF_023375685.1 of Ictalurus furcatus. Classification (NCBI taxonomy): domain Eukaryota; kingdom Metazoa; phylum Chordata; class Actinopteri; order Siluriformes; family Ictaluridae; genus Ictalurus; species Ictalurus furcatus. The sequence goes on from NC_071256.1 coordinate 82,388, forward strand.
CCACAGCCAACCCCCAAAATCACACTCCCTACTCCCCACAGCCACGCCCCAAAATCACACTCCCTACTCCCCACAGCCACGCCCCAAAATCACACTCACTAATCCCCACAGCCAACCCCCAAAATCACACTCCCTACTCCCCACAGCCACGCCCCAAAATCACACTCCCTACTCCCCACAGCCACGCCCCAAAATCACACTCACTAATCCCCACAGCCACGCCCCAAAATCTAGTGAAAAGCCTTCCAGAAGTGTGGAGCAACAGTGAAGGGTGAATAAATCTGCAATGAAATGTTCAACAAACACATACTATATGGGTATGATGGTCAGGCTTGCACATACTTTTTGTCTTATAGTGTACACTAACCTGCCTCACTCACTGTCTCACTCACACAGTGCCTCCACTCCACTTCAGTCAGGCAGAGTAAGCAGCAGGGGGCGCTCCTGTTAAAACACTGATTCCATCAAATTCTATGTGTGTGTGTGTGTGATGTAATCTGTGTGTGTGTGCATGTGATGTTATCTGTGCGTGTGTGTGATGTTATCTGTGCGTGTGTGTCTGTGTGTGCTGTTATCTGTGTGTGCGTTTGTGTGTGTGTGATATTATCTGTGTGTGTGTTGAGGTCAGTACAGAGTGAACAGGTTCCACAGTAATGAGTGTCATTTCCTCCGTTTGAGCTGTAAACAGTAAAATATGTAGAGTATGGATATTTAAACAGTGCTGTGACCGCCATCTGAACCACATCATCTCCATCTCACATCATCTCCTACACACATCAGTGAGTCAGACAGAGAGAGAGAGACAGGTATACTGAGAGATAGACAGCTCCACAACTACACCTACACACATCAATGACTGAGCGACAGAGAGTGAGAAGAGTGCATGTGGAGCAGTGGGACAGTCAGAACCAAACCCAGTCCAGATTACACTGCTACCGGGCCCTAAACAGAGGATGGACTGGCAGGATATCTCTTCACCATCAGAGATATAAAGCAGAGACAGATCCTGACCAAGTACGGGCTGAGTGAACCTGATACACAGGAGAACCTGATCCACAGGAGAACCTGTAACAGGAGAACCTGATCCACAGGAGAACCTGTAACAGGAGAACCTGTAACAGGAGAACCTGATACACGGGAGAACCTGTAACAGGAGAACCTGATACACAGGAGAACCTGATACACAGGAGAACCTGATACACGGGAGAACCTGTAACAGGAGAACCTGATACACAGGAGAACCTGATACACGGGAGAATCTGATACACAGGAGAACCTGATACACGGGAGAACCTGATACACGGGAGAACCTGTAACAGGAGAACCTCATACACAGGAGAACCTGTAACAGGAGAACCTCATACACAGGAGAACCTGATACACAGGAGAACCTGTAACAGGAGAACCTGATACACAGGAGAACCTGATACACAGGAGAATCTGATGCACAGGAGAACCTGTAACAGGAGAACCTGATACACAGGAGAACCTGATACACAGGAGAACCTGATACACGGGAGAATCTGATACACGGGAGAACCTGTAACAGGAGAACCTGTAACAGGAGAACCTGATACACAGGAGAATCTGATACACAGGAGAACCTGATACACAGGAGAACCTGTAACAGGAGAACCTGATACACAGGAGAACCTGATACACAGGAGAACCTGTAACAGGAGAACCTGAGACACAGGAGAACCTGATACACAGGAGAACCTGTAACAGGAGAACCTGAGACACAGGAGAACCTGAGACACAGGAGAACCTGATACACAGGAGAACCTGTAACAGGAGAACTGCCCAGAGAACAGAGACTGTGTGCTCAGTGTAGGAGCGGTGAGGTCGAGACAGAGCTGTGAAAAACATCAACACAAAACAACACCTTCAGTGAAAATATCCCACACAAAAAAACACATTTCTGCAAATGAAGAGAAGAAGAGAAATTAAAGATGATCTCAGGATGCTTCGATACTTACCTGTCAGGGTGTTGTTGTTGTTGTTTGCTTGTTATGTTTATTGATTATTATGTTTATGCAGAAATGCAGATATTTGTGTATAATTTGCTTTGGCAACATTGTGACTTATAACAGTCATTAATAAAGTACTGCTGAATTCAACTGAGAGAGAGCGAGAGAGAGAGAGAGAGAGAGAGAGAGCGAGAGAGAGAGACAGAGAGCAAGAGAGAGAGAGACAGAGACAGAGAGAGACAGAGAAACAGAGTGAGAGAGAAACAGAGTGAGAGAGAAAGATAGAGTGAGAGAGAAAGACAGAGAGAGAGAGCGAGACAGAGTGAGAGAGAGTGAGTGAGAGAGATAGAGAGAGAGACAAACCGACAGAGAGAGAGAGAGAGAGAGAGACAGAGAAACAGAGTGAGTGAGAGAGACAGAGAGACAGAGAGAGCGAGACAGAGAGAGAGTGAGAGTTATACAGAGAGAGAGTTATACAGAGAGAGAGAGACAGTTCTGTAGTGTTGCATGCCACAGAAACATTGAGATTGTAGGGAAATAAACACACACCAAATAAACCACCCTGCGTGCACACACACACACACACACACACACACACACACACACACACACACACACACTTAAGGCTCAAAGGCCGTGTTAAAGATCTGCTAAAATTGTGTAAAATGTTGTCCAAACAAGTTCAAAGAGAACATCAACAATATTTACATCAACACGCAACGTTATGTTTACAAAAACACACACACACACACAGCCATGCAAGCGCACATGCACACACACACATAAACACACACAGCGTGGATCATGGGTCAGCGTTCCACCATTTGCTACTTTAACCAGTGCACAGAGACACAGCGCTGATCACAGTGTCTGTTACAGAGTTGGATTGCAGATATATTGTATGAAGATACAGTGATGTCTCAAAGCAGCTTTACAGAAATATCAACATGATTGTATATATACACATAAAATATACACATGTTGTGTGTGTGTTGTGTTTGTATGTGTTGATGTATGTGTGTTTGTTGTGTGTAGTGGGTGTTGTGTTTGTATGTGTTGTGTATGTATATGTGTTGTGTGTGTGTTGTGTTGGTGTATGTGATTGTTGTGTGTGTTGATGTATGTGTGTTTTGTTGTGTGTGTGTTGTGTTGTGTTTGTATGTGTTGTGTATGTATATGTGTTGCGTGTGTTTTGTTGTGTGTGTGTTGTGTTTGTATGTGTTGTGTATGTATATGTGTTGCGTGTGTTTTGTTGTGTGTGTGTTGTGTTTGTATGTGTTGTGTGTGTATGTGTGTTGTGTGTGTATGTGTTGGTGTATGTGTTTGTTGCGTGTGTTTTGTTGTGTGTGTGTTGTGTTTGTATGTGTTGTGTGTGTATGTGTGTTGTGTGTGTATGTGTTGGTGTATGTGTTTGTTGCGTGTGTTTTGTTGTGTGTGTGTGTGTTGTGTTGAAAAGAGTAAAAATCACACAGCTTATAAAACCCAGATTGAGTGAGCGATGACATCAACACCCATGTTAAACACATTCATATAAACACACATGAATGAAAATACACTGCTGTGAAAATAACATGTTTCCCTGGCAACACACACACACACTCTCTCTCTCACACACACACAAACACACTCACACACTACAGAGAAGCAGTAAAACCCAGCCAAAAAAATCCTGACACCGCAGATAGACATGGGCCTACACATGCCACCCGAGCCCTCACACTGCTGCTTAAATCTGAACGCCACTTGTCAATGCAATGTCATTCTAAATATCATTATTTCCATCATAAATGGATAAACAGAGGTTTAGCCAAAAAATATCTTTCTTAAATATAGGTGTGCAACAATTACTGGCACCCTTTTAGTCGATACTTTGTGCTAGCTCGATTTGCCAAGATAACAGCTCTGAGTCTTCTCCTGTAACGCCTGGTGAGGTTGGAGAATACATGGCGAGGGATCTGAGAGCCTTCCTCCATACAGAACCTCTCCAGATCCTTCACATTTCGAGGTCCACGCTGGTGGACTCTCCTCTTCAGTTCACCCCACAGGGTTTCTATGGGGTTCAGGTCAGGGGACTGGGATGGTCATGGCAGGACCTTGATTTTGTGGTCAGTAAACCATTTTTGTGTTAATTTTGATGTATGTTTTGGACCATTGTCCTGCTGGAAGATCAAACCAGCCCCAAAACATTAAAGATCCACCTCCATATTTAACCGTGGGCATGAGGTACTTTTCCATATGGCTACCTCTCTGTGTGCTCCAAAACCACCTCTGGTGTTTATTACCAAAAAGCTCTGTTCTGGTTTCATCTGACCATAGAACCCGATCCCATTTGAAGTTCCAGTAGTGTCGGCACACTGAAGACGCTCGAGTTTGTTTTTGGATGAGAGTAGAGGCTTTTTTCTTGAAACCCTTCCAAACAGCTTGTGGTGATGTAGGTGACTTCAGATTGTAGTTTTGGAGACTTTCTGACCCCAAGACACAACTAACATCTGCAGTTCTCCAGCTGTGATCCTTGGAGATGTTTTATACACTCGAACCGTCCTCTTCACAGTGCGTTGAGACGATATAGACACACGTCCAATTCCAGGTCGATTCATAACATTTCCAGTTGACTGGAACTTCTTAATTATTGCCCTGATGGTGGAAATGGACGTTTTCAATGCTTGTGTTATTTTCTTATAGCCACGCCCCATTGTGTGAAGCTCAACAACCTTTTACTGCACATCACAGCTATATTCCTCGCTCTTACCCATTGTTATGAATGACTAAGGGAATTTGGCCTGTGTGTTACCTCATATTTATACCTCGTGTTCCTAGTCACCCAGGTGTACTAAAAATAATGTTCAAATATATTTTTCTCATATGAATTTATAAGAGTGCCAATAATTGTTGCACACCTATATTTAACAAAGATTTTTTTTTTGATAAACCTGTTTTGTGTTTGCAATTCTCCATGAGAGCAGAGTATTTATGTGCATTCTTTAAACAAAAGATTAAAAGGTTAAACAATAAAGACAATTTTTCACAGGCTTCTTTGCTCATATTTACCAAGGGTGCCAATATTAGTGCAGGGCACTGTACATACTGTATATATATATAGTATTAACTGTTGTATCTGTTTGCATCTCTTCCAGTAAATAATATATATAGAAAATGTGTATATATAGAAGTATATATAAATGCAAATATTGTAGAATTCTAGTTGTTATCGTAATCATTTGGTAATCCCCATTAGTCGGTGCGCCAGGGCACTCGCCCAATCCCACATACGGATAATCCAGCCTTGACTACAGTGTCAGCCATTTTACCCATAATGCACTTTGGTGTGGTGTGTGTTTTTGTGTGTGTGTGTGTGTGTGTGTGTGTAAAGATAAAACAGTGTTATCAGGACCATAGAACTGGTGGTCACATGGTTTTAGTGCTAATTTTTTATGCTAATTTCTAATTAGCTCAGGAGCTAGCAGGATAGTGAATATGAAGTCTTGTGTTTGATGCAGTTTGTATGCAAGACTGTACTTTAAATAAGGACACTTCTACCACTCAGTGGTGTTTGGGGTGCGGCGTGCTGCTATAAACAGCAGTGCATTGTGGGTAATACTGACTCGTTAACTCTGTTGAGAAAGGCGTGTTCAGAACATAATTAACAATCTGCACCATCAAAGAACTTCTAACAGACAATAAACACTGACTTACACAGCGCAGACAGAGATAACGCTGTGTACACTATGATTATACACACACACACACACACACACACACACACACACACCAAGGCGCTAGCCTGCCATCGGGTTCAACTTGGGGTTCAGTGTTTTGTGGAGGCATGTAGGCCGGGAATCGAACCTCCAACCGTATGATTAGTGGACAAGCCGCTCTACCACCTGAGCCACAGCCGCCCCATTAGTATTTGGACAGTGACAGTTTTGATAATTTTGCCTCTGTACACCACCACAACGGATTTGAAATGAAGCAATCAAGATGTGATTGAAGTTTGGAAGCTCAGCATTTGGTGATGTCCATGTGTTCCAGATTACAGGATTTTCATCAAAGTATTAAAAATAATCCTAATATTTATGATTATGTTAGTTTGTCCAATTACTTTTGAGTCTGTGAAAATAGAGGGACTTTGCTATAATGAGGAACATCACGACCCATGAGGAATGGTCGAGCATCGGTTTGTGAATGAAGGGCAGAGTCAGGGAGAATGAGCAGTAATGAACAAACGCTGCCACCTGTGTGTTATTAATGTAATTCTATTTATTGTGTGTGTGTGTGTTTATCACACCTGCTCCCACCTCCTTGATTCCCATCTACCCACCCAGGTATCATGTTCATGTGGAAACATCTGAAACACGGTGACACACAACTGTGTTTAAATGGGTGCAGTGGGTATTCTGGGTGCAGTGGTTATTCTGGGTGCAGTGGGTATGCTGGTATTCTGGGTGCAGTGGGTATTCTGGGTGCAGTGGGTATTCTGGGTGCAGTGGTTATTCTGGGTGCAGTGGGTATTTTGGGTGCAGTGGGTATTCTGGGTGCAGTGGGTATTCTGGGTGCAGTGGGTATTTTGGGTGCAGTGGGTATTCTGGGTGCAGTGGGTATTCTGGGTGCAGTGGGTATGCTGGTATTCTGGGTGCAGTGGGTATGCTGGTATTCTGGGTGCAGTGGGTATTCTGGGTGCAGTGGGTATGCTGGTATTCTGGGTGCAGTGGGTATTCTGGGTGCAGTGGGTATTCTGGTATTCTGGGTGCAGTGGGTATTCTGGGTGCAGTGGGTATTCTGGGTGCAGTGGGTATGCTGGTATTCTGGGTGCAGTGGGTATGCTGGTATTCTGGGTGCAGTGGGTATTCTGGGTGCAGTGGGTATTCTGGTATTCTGGGTGCAGTGGGTATTCTGGGTGCAGTGGGTATTCTGGGTGCAGTGGGTATTCTGGTATTCTGGGTGCAGTGGGTATTCTGGGTGCAGTGGGTATTCTGGGTGCAGTGGGTATTCTGGGTGCAGTGAGTATTCTGGGTGCAGTGGGTATTCTGGGTGCAGTGAGTATTCTGGGTGCAGTGGGTATTCTGGGTGCAGTGAGTATTCTGGGTGCAGTGGGTATTCTGGGTGCAGTGAGTATTCTGGGTGCAGTGGGTATTCTGGGTGCAGTGGGTATTCTGGTATTCTGGGTGCAGTGGGTATTCTGGTATTCTGGGTGCAGTGGGTATTCTGGGTGCAGTGGGTATTCTGGGTGCAGTGAGTATTCTGGGTGCAGTGGGTATTCTGGGTGCAGTGAGTATTCTGGGTGCAGTGGGTATTCTGGGTGCAGTGAGTATTCTGGGTGCAGTGGGTATTCTGGGTGCAGTGGGTATTCTGGTATTCTGGGTGCAGTGGGTATTCTGGTATTCTGGGTGCAGTGGGTATTCTGGGTGCAGTGGGTATTCTGGGTGCAGTGGGTATTCTGGTATTCTGGGTGCAGTGGGTATTCTGGTATTCTGGGTGCAGTGGGTATTCTGGGTGCAGTGGGTATTCTGGTATTCTGGGTGCAGTGGGTATTCTGGGTGCAGTGGGTATTCTGGGTGCAGTGGGTATTCTGGTATTCTGGGTGCAGTGGGTATTCTGGTATTCTGGGTGCAGTGGGTATTCTGGGTGCAGTGGGTATTCTGGGTGCAGTGGGTATTCTGGTATTCTGGGTGCAGTGGGTATTCTGGGTGCAGTGGGTATTCTGGGTGCAGTGGGTATTCTGGGTACAGCAGGTATTCTGGGTGCAGTGGGTATTCTGGTATTCTGGGTGCAGTGGGTATTCTGGGTGCAGTGGGTATTCTGACTTGTGTGGACTCTAATATAGAGTAGACCGAGTGCAGTGGATTGTGGGATTTCATGAGTGTGCTGGAGTTTCTCCAGTCAGTGTTGAGACACAAATACAAACCAGTAGAAACCTAAAATAGTGCACTACATAGTGAGAGTAATGTGGATTGGGACACAGTGCAATTATAACCACACTGAGGTGCGGCTTGTGTAAAAAAGGAAGTGTTTTTTTGCTGAACGGTTTTAGAGCTGACTGCAGAAGGATGTAATGATATAATGGTATAATGATATAATGATAATGTAATTAAAGCATGAAGATTCAGCACTGTTCATTATAAAAACATTAGAGTGCTTTCCACAGATGACACACACCTTCCTTAGTGATGTGTGTATTTCTGGAAGAAAAAAAAACAACAAACACATGACTTTATAATAACTTTATCAGCATTTTGTCTGCTGTGTGCTTTGTTTGATACTCTGCTGAACAGAACGATGGGATTGCGTTCTCTGCTCCACACACTGATACGGACGGTCAAAATTCTGCCTAGGACTGACGATAAGTCCCCTACGTCCTCTTAAAGAGAGTGCAGTGGCAGTGGGAGGATATTCTGATGCATCCAAAATAATAAACAATAAATAATATATCATCATGTTACAGTTGAGTCTCTGTACCTGAGCTTCAAGTCATTTTTTCCACCACAATAATCCTGGTAACTTTAATTTATATTAATTATCTCCAAATCTTTAAAGTGTGTGTGAAGTTGTTTGACTCTGGTAAAATACAGAATACACACCTGCATTTCTTAATTAAATAATATTAATAATATTACTATGGAAGAGAGATTTATTAGAGGAGTTGTGTTCGTGTAAAGATGTATTGAAATAAAAACTAAAAGTTCACCGAGTGGAAAGCACAATAAGGCTAAGAATTTTTCTGAAGCAGAAACTGAAGTAACTCATACTTACGGAAATAAAAATAAATATTATGTAGCGCCTGAAAAGGTCAAAATAAGGAGAGAAATTGCGGAGGTGAAATTGTTTTTTGTCCGTTTTCTGTGAATAAAAACCATTTTGGTGTGAAATTTTACTGCAATTTGTATCTATTCAAAACATCAGTCACATGGAGACAAACACTATCAGTATAACAGCTTTAACTTAAAAATACACACACACACACACACACACACACACACACACACACAAAGATAATGTGTTCAGAATTCAGGGTAATATATTTAAACTTGAGTCCCAATAACCCGTGTAAGTGCACACACACCCAGCGTTTATGTAGCTTAGGCAGCTGTTAGTGGTGCAGCAGCTTTATTAAAGCACTAAATCTGAACACACACACACACACACACACACACACACACACACACACACACACATATACCACTGCTAACTTTAGTCTCTCCGCTAAATTGCACACACTTTATCAACCTGCAATTATTTTCCCCATTCAGTTCACAGAGCACACTTGTGTGTGTATGAATGTGTGTGTCCACTTCAGGTCAGAACTCAACACAATCACGTAGATGCACGCGAGCGCACGCACACACACACACACACACACGGAGGAGTTCATGACCAGCTCTCATACACAGTCCAGAAGGGAACAGTTAAACACACAGCTCTGAGCAGCAGAATTAGTATTTTATTTAGGTCATTTATCTAAAGTGTGTAAAAACTGAAATGTGTGTAAAATGTGTAACACCTTTGAAATGAACATACAACTTTGTTCACGTGTTTTATGTAACGTCATGTAACTTTAACACAACCACCAGTGTCTCCACCCAAACTTCCCCGATCACGTTTCCCTTCACGCGGTTTTCGCCCCATGAGCTGTAACTACTTATCTGTGATAATGGAACGAGTGACCCAGAACAGTGGGTGGTGACGGTGTCAGTAGTGCGGTGGGTGGTGGCAAAGGTGTCAGTAGTGCGGTGGGTGGTGGCGAAGGTGTCAGTGATGCGGTGGGTGGTGGCAAACGTGTCAGTAGTGCAGTGAGTGATAGTAACGGTGTCAGTAGTGTGGTGGGTGGTGGTGACTGTGTCAGTAGTGCGGTGGGTGGTGGTGACTATCAGTAGTGCGGTGGGTGGTGGTGACTGTGTCAGTAGTGCGGTGGGTGGTGGTGACTATCAGTAGTGCGGTGGGTGGTGGTGACTGTGTCAGTAGTGCGGTGGGTGGTGGTGACTATCAGTAGTGCAGTGGGTGGTGGTGACTGTGTCAGTAGTGTGGTGGGTGGTGGTGACTGTGTCAGTAGTGCGGTGGGTGGTGGTGACTGTGTCAGTAGTATGGTGGGTGATGTGTCAGTAGTACGGTGGGTGGTGGTGTCGGTAGTGCGGTGGGTGGTGGTGACTGTATCAGTAGTATGGTGGGTGATGTGTCAGTAGTGCGGTGGGTGGTGGTGTCGGTAGTGCGGTGGGTGGTGGTGACTGTATCAGTAGTATGTGGGTGATGTGTCAGTAGTACGGTGGGTGGTGGTGTCGGTAGTGCGGTGGGTGGTGGTGACTGTATCAGTAGTATGGTGGGTGATGTGTCAGTAGTACGGTGGGTGGTGGTGTCGGTAGTGCGGTGGGTGGTGGTGACTGTATCAGTAGTATGGTGGGTGGTGGTGACTGTGTCAGTAGTGCGGTGGGTGGTGGTGACTGTGTCAGTAGTATGGTGGGTGATGTGTCAGTAGTACGGTGGGTGGTGGTGTCGGTAGTGCGGTGGGTGGTGGTGACTGTATCAGTAGTATGGTGGGTGATGTGTCAGTAGTGCGGTGGGTGGTGGTGTCGGTAGTGCGGTGGGTGGTGGTGACTGTATCAGTAGTATGGTGGGTGATGTGTCAGTAGTACGGTGGGTGGTGGTGTCGGTAGTGCGGTGGGTGGTGGTGACTGTATCAGTAGTATGGTGGGTGATGTGTCAGTAGTACGGTGGGTGGTGGTGTCGGTAGTGCGGTGGGTGGTGGTGACTGTATCAGTAGTATGGTGGGTGATGTGTCAGTAGTGCAGTGGGTGGTGGTGACGTGTCGGTAGTGCGGTGGGTGGTGGTGATGGTGTAGGTGAAAGAAGGGCAGCTTCATGGATGGAAAGCCCTTGTGGAATCGCTCCCTAACCCTGAGTGTGAGAAGTGGAGCTGAGCCAAGCAGGATACGAGCACAGACCTCCAACACCAGAACACACACTGGTGGAGTTGTACATGGTCATGGTGGAGACATCCGGGTCACTGCAGCTCGCCCCGACACGCTGCCTGCCCCGGGCCATAATCACGTAAACCTCAGACCTGCCATGAGCACTAACTAGTGAGGAACTGCAGCGTTTGGGACGAAACCCGAGATTTAAGAAGTTAAATTTGCTTACAAACAAAAAAGTAATTAACCGCAATCAGAGAGAGAGAACGTAATGTCTGGAAAGTGAGAGTGGGTGAGTCGAGTTTAAACAACCCCTTCATTTAGCAGATTAAACACTCACATACACACTCACACACTCACACACACTCACACACACTCACACGGCCACATCAAAGAGAAAGAAGATGAGTTCACCAGAAGAATGATTCTGAAACAGAACTGTGTGTGTGAGTGTGTGTGAGTGTGTGTGAGAGTGTGTGAGAGTGTGTGTGTGTGTGTGTTTATAGGAACTAAACAGCCTCATAATAAAATGAACATGTGATGATTTTAACTTTGTGGTCAGGAGTTTTTTCCCCCAAAAGCAGTTGGGAGTTAAATTTGGGATTATTTTTCTAAGTGAATGGAAACAGTGTCTCAGTGTTAGCATAAGGCTAATGCTAACACTGACAGTTAGCTGAGACTGTAACCCTGCTAATGAAAATTCGGTGATCTCTGATGGTCTCTGACTCGTAATGGACCTTAATGGGATTTTCTATTAAACTCCATGAGGAACCACTAGAAATCTCGAGTGATATTTACTGTTTTTATTGTCGTACCTGAGCACAGGTGTCAAATGCTAATGCTAAAACACTGAAATTAGAGCACACAGCTGGGATGTAGAACTGCGTGCTCTTCACACGTCAGCACGGTAAAGTCGATAAATCACACCGCTCAAAGAGAACGCACGGCTACGGGCGCTACACCCACCAAAATGATTTATTGTAATTGCTAGCGTGAAGCTAAATCAGAGTCTCTGCAGTTTCACTGACAGTTCGGTGCACCACAGGATCCGAAAATACCCCAGAGTCCGACCACACGCCTGCCCTTCCCACACTCGGCCAAAATAAACCCCAAACTCCGCCCCCTGGTGGTCCAGACTCCAATCACACGTAAACAAATAATTAAATAAATATAAACGGCGTCAGATGTTACAGCTCGGCTACAAATATCCTCGGGCCGGATTAACCCCAGGATTAAATTAGCTGGTTTAATTTAGCTTCCGGAAAAGTAAAGAGCAGCTGGAAAACAAGACGAGACTGCAGACGGCTGTTTATTTTCCTTCTCAGTCACCAAACACTCTTTATTCACACTTGTACACTAGTGTTAGTCACCTCACCGAGACACGCCCACCTCACCGAGACACACCCACTTTACTGAGAATAACAGCATAATGGAAATTAATTTAATAGTTTAATGAACACGACTGTAAACTGGAGAAGAAGAAAAAATCTGAAATGTTTATGTACAAGAAGAGAATAATCTGATATCTAATAAGCACATCACTACAGCTTGGTTTATTTATTTATCTGCTGCTCAGGGCTCAGATCTTCTTTAATCCTCTTCTGTTCATCACATAATCTGATCTAACACATTCACAGCGCAGGATTAGATCAGATAATAATGGGATCGTCAGCACACTCAGGGAGGAATGAAACCAGGGACTCGTGGAAGAAATGCATTCAGATCGATTTTGTTTTTTAAACTTGTAATATGAAAAGAGAAAGTGACTTTCCACTCGAGCACATGTGAGATGAGAGATTTTAGATTCAGAAGGAATAAAAATGAGTATGATTTGTTTGAATTATTATTATTATTAATAATATTATTATTATTATTATTATGATTATGATTATTTCTTCATGGGGGAGAAGTATCCCTATCATCCACGTGTGTATTTTTACACTGATATATAAACACTTTTTTTATTTTCCTGGACTTATCTGTGTGAAAGATAATAAATCCCTGATGGATATAAAACAGATAAAGGGATTTTGAGATAGTGTTAAGAGACAGTGTTGGATGAAAAAAGAAAAGACACGAGCGCAGTGAGTAAAGACAGAAATAGCTGTGATGCGTATTTATCCTGAATTTCCTTTTCTCAGTGTAATGATAGCTGTGTGTGCGTGGTTATGCTGAGGGAGAGGATAAGTACGGGTCTGAGGCGGGGGGGAAACTCCGCACCATCCTGTTCTCGCCCTCACCACCGACGCTACACCCTTCATTATGTGTGACATCACAGGGGGAGGAGGGGGCGGAGTCAGAGATGCTGAAGAGTATAAAATCTCCTGAATCATATCGACACACACATACGCTCTAATACACGCACACGCGCACACACACACACACACTCCGGACGTGAGGTACAGAGTGTCAGCCTGAGGGTGAGTACACACACACACACACACACACACACACACACACACACACACACACACAGAGTTTGTGCATGTAGGAGGATTAGCTGTGAAGTGACCGTGTCGATACTCAGTTATACAGAGCATGGCGATATTTCAGCTCTGGTTAATGTTAATGTGCTGGTCTCAGGACTCAGGAGAAGGGAGCCTAGGTAGGGCACAGGGATAAAGTACACCTGTGTTCTTCTGGTCAGATTTAAACTAGACTAGTGGGAATGTTTCATTTGATATTTGATAATATGGTGATAAAATATTCTGTGATATATATCACACTGAGGCCATCATCACGACTCCAGCTGTACAGGAATAAACACTGCAGGTGTTAAACTCTGTGCATTTTACTGTGCATGTTATCTCTAAATTAGTGTGTGACCCTCTGCAGCGCGCTCTCCAAGCGACCGTCAGTAATCTAGTGACACTTGAAAACATGAGTGAATGAAGCTAAAACTAGAGAAAATCTGAGAACTACAAACACACACACACACACACACACACACACACACACACACTACAAGCAAGCAGAAGAAAAAAAAACCTATAAAGTAGGGAAGAAGAAAATGATATTTGGGACTAGAGCAGAACACACTCAGAAATCAGGGACTGATAATGCTAATGTAAACACTAATGCTAATGTGTGTGCGTGTGTGTGTGTGTGTGTGTGTGTGTGTTGTAATCAGGTGTAGGGTGAGAGACATGGAGCTGCACACGGTGTGTGTTCTCCTGCTGGTGGTGTGTGTGGGAGCCACACCTGATCGCTACTACGTCAAAAAACAGCAGGTATATCCTGTCAAGGGCCAGGGTGAGTGTACACACACACACACACACACACACACACACACACACACACAGAGTACACTTAAAGTGACGGAGGGGTGAAAGAGAGAGAGAGTAATTATAATGAGTGTGAAGTGAAGCAAGTGATTCTGCAACTTTCCATCAGTGTGTTAATCTGAAACACTTTCACCTGTAAAAAGTCCATAATGCAGCACTGAAATTGTGGTGTGTGTGTGTGTGTGTGTGCGTGCGAGTGTGTGAGTGCGAGTGTATGTGAGAGTATGTGTGAGAGTGTGTGTGTGTGAGAGTGTGTGAGTGTGACTGTATGTGTGTGAGTGTGTGTGTGTGCGCGCAAGAGAGTGTGTGAGAGTGTGTGTGTGCGTGTGTGTGTGTGTGTGTGCGTGAGAGTGTGTGATTGTGTGTGTGTGCGTGAGAGTGTGTGAGAGTGTGTGTGAGAGTGAGTGTGAGTGTGTGTGCGTGTGAGTGTGTGTGTGTGTGTGTGTTCACTCAGGTTAAACAGGTGTGTGAGTGTGTGTACACTCCGCTCCTGCTGAAGTTTCTGTAAATGTTCATCAGAGCGTTGTGCTGACGCTGGAGCAGATAATTATCTCATAAAATCATTTACAAAAAGACTTACAGCCTTCAAATATTTGTGTAAATTACAGAGAGCTTGAGATTATTTCTGGATCTGGAGCGGTAAATCTCGAAACACACGCACACACACACGCACGCGCACACACACGCGCGCTCGGCTTTCCAGCAGCAAATGAGCAGGATGAAGCAATAAACACAATTTACTGGAGAGAATAAAGCCTCCAGATTTACACACAAAACCACAGCGTGGAGGACACACAGTCAGTGACACACACCCTCACAACACAGTCAGTGACACACACCCTCACAACACAGTCAGTGACACACACCCTCACAACACAGTCAGTGACACACACCCTCACAACACACAGTCAGTGACACACACCCTCACAACACAGTCAGTGACACACACCCTCACAACACAGTCAGTGACACACACCCTCACAACACAGTCAGTGACACACACCCTCACAACACACAGTCAGTGACACACACCCTCACAACACAGTCAGTGACACACACCCTCACAACACAGTCAGTGACACACACCCTCACAACACACAGTCAGTGACACACCCTCACAACACAGTCAGTGACACACACCCTCACAACACACAGTCAGTGACACACACCCTCAACACACAGTCAGTGACACACACCCTCACAACACACAGTCAGAGTGACACACACCCTCACAACACACAGTCAGTGACACACACCCTCACAACACACAGTCAGTGACACACACCCTCACAACACACAGTCAGAGTGACACACACCCTCACAACACACAGTCAGTGACACACACCCTCACAACACACAGTCAGTGACACACACCCTCACAACACACAGTCAGAGTGACACACACCCTCACAACACACAGTCAGTGACACACACCCTCACAACACAGTCAGTGACACACACCCTCACAACACAGTCAGTGACACACACCCTCACAACACACAGTCAGTGACACACACCCTCACAACACACAGTCAGTGACACACACCCTCACAACACACAGTCAGAGTGACACACACCCTCAACACACAGTCAGTGACACACACCCTCACAACACACAGTCAGTGACACACACCCTCACAACACACAGTCAGTGACACACACCCTCACCACACACAGTCAGTGACACACACCCTCACAACACACAGTCAGTGACACACACCCTCACAACACACAGTCAGAGTGATACACACCCTCACAACACACAGTCAGAGTGACACACACCCTCACAACACACAGTCAGTGACACACACCCTCACAACACACAGTCAGTGACACACACCCTCACAACACACAGTCAGTGACACACACCCTCACAACACAGTCAGTGACACACACCCTCACCACACACAGTCAGTGACACACACCCTCACCACACACAGTCAGTGACACACACCCTCACAACACACAGTCAGTGACACACACCCTCACAACACACAGTCAGTGACACACACCCTCACAACACAGTCAGTGACACACACCCTCACAACACAGTCAGTGACACACACCCTCACAACACAGTCAGTGACACACACCCTCACCACACACAGTCAGTGACACACACCCTCACAACACAGTCAGTGACACACACCCTCACAACACAGTCAGTGACACACACCCTCACAACACACAGTCAGTGACACACACCCTCACAACACACAGTCAGTGACACACACCCTCACAACACACAGTCAGAGTGACACACACCCTCACAACACACAGTCAGTGACACACACCCTCAACACACAGTCAGTGACACACACCCTCACAACACACAGTCAGTGACACACACCCTCACAACACACAGTCAGAGACACACACCCTCACAACACACAGTCAGTGACACACACCCTCACAACACACAGTCAGTGACACACACCCTCACAACACACAGTCAGTGACACACACCCTCACAACACAGTCAGTGACACACACCCTCAACACACAGTCAGTGACACACACCCTCACAACACAGTCAGTGACACACACCCTCACAACACACAGTCAGAGTGACACACACCCTCACAACACACAGTCAGTGACACACACCCTCACAACACACAGTCAGAGTGACACACACCCTCAACACACTCAGAGTGACACACACCCTCACAACACACAGTCAGAGTGACACACACCCTCACAACACACAGTCAGAGTGACACACACCCTCAACACACTCAGAGTGACACACACTCAGAGTGACACACACCCTCAACACACTCAGAGTGACGCACCCTGTAACATCAAAGTGAGAGAGAATTTAAAAATGTAAAATAGAAGAGTAATATTGATTCTGCGAGTGTTGAAGTAAATCTGACAGGAGTCAGCGATATATCGCTGCGTGAATAGAGCGAGATGTAATTCTCACATTAATCACTGGTTTTATCGAACACAACGGCTTCCGCACTGGTTATTCAGCAGCACAGAGAACAGCACGTGATCCAGCGCACACCCTGTTATTTCACTTTTTATTTTATATCTCATGCTCTGATAGTTACTCGAGTCCTCGGTGTGAAAAACATTGTTTCCTGGACTACAAAGGGACAATATTATTCATTAATAAACATAAATTTCAGCGTGACATATTGTGGCTCCATCAAACAGTCAGATGGTGGCGCCGGACTCAACACCGCTCTTCTGTCAAGCTGATATCACACAAGAGACATGCGCTTAAGATGAAGGTCAGAATCGAGCGTAACTGAGACACGCCTCTGTTTTAGACAAACTCCGCCCCTGTGTGCGTAACTCTCGCGTAACTTCTGAATAGAGCTTAAATCTGTAGTTACATCCGAGTACTGATGTGTGTTCTCAGTATTAAATCCTAACCCCAACTCTATTCATTCAGTAGAGCTCAGTTACACACTCGGCGTGATACACACTCGGTGTGAAATTATCCCAGAATAGAGTCCACATAAACAATACCTTGAAGTGCTGCACAGTTTACTCTGGAAAATTGTCTTAAATTACAGGGTGGTCAGGAGAAATTATACAGGAATGCCAAAAATGAAATGTTTGTGTGAGATTTATCAACAAATCTCCATGACACACACACACACACACACACACACACACACACACACACACACACACACTCGGGTTCCCATTAGGTTTAGACACAATAAAACAGGTGATGTAAACACCTGCGTGTCGCTCTGCGTGTAAACGTGTAAGGTGTAATTTAGAGTTTAGCGATACAGGATGTTAGCCAACACACTTCAAACGCATTTATAAATCGAGCTGCGTAACCACAGGAGCCGAGATGCTTTTAGCTTTAACTGTGACCAGAGAGAAGTGAGAGAAGTGTGTGTGTATCGTCGGACTCTCCTCACACATATGAAACCCCGCGAGATGTAAAACAAACAGCACATACGGTCATCTATTGAATAAATAAACCTCCAATTAGATCATGAATTAATCTCATTTACATACATCACATTAGCATATTAGAACATTCCTGATTTTATCATTAAATCATTCATCTTTAGTTATTAGCATTTCATACGCATATAGAGAGCCACAAATGTTTTCTGAATCACATGAGCACTGACTGCACTTTGATTTCTAATGTCTAAAGCTCAGCTCTTATCATTAATACCTTTCTAACACATCAGTGAGTTTGCTCTACATCTCTACACAGAGGTTCGATTCTCTGAGCTCACACTACCAGCAAGGCTCGTAATTAAAAAATAAATGAGGTCATAAGATTGATCACTACAATCACTGAGGTGTTACGATACTGTTAGCAGTGCTAGAGCGCTAAAAGACAGCATAAAGAACCTTCACGAGGTGAATCTAATTCATGTAAAATATATTCTGTTATTTATGAGACATCTAGCATGTGAAATGATGAAGATGTCCTGGTGTCCCTTCATCTTCCCTAATCATATTTTACTCTTTTCTAGAAGTTTCAGGTGCTCCAGGTATCCCAGGGGAACCTGGCCCCCCGGGTCCACCTGGTCCCCCTGGTGCCCCAGGAATGAGTGTGATGGGACAGCAGGGACCAATGGGACCTCCTGGACCATCTGGACCAGCAGGATATTCTGCACCTGGAAAGCCTGGAAGCCCAGGTGCACCAGGAAAACCAGGTGATAATGGAATGCCTGGAGAAAGAGGACATCCCGGGCCTGTAGGACCCCAAGGAGCAAGAGGAGCTCCAGGAGCCCCTGGCAGCCCAGGTCCGGCTGGTTATTCTGCTCCTGGAAAACCAGGACCTCATGGTCTACCTGGGGCAATGGGGCCTAGAGGAGAACCTGGTGCAAAAGGAATTCCAGGTATTCCTGGCATATCTGGACAGAAAGGTGAACCAGGTCATGGTGTGCAAGGACGTCCCGGTGGACCTGGCCCAGTGGGTCCAATGGGTCCTGCAGGTCAGCCTGGTCAACCAGGAATTGGAAAGCCTGGTGCAACTGGATATCCTGGGGAATCTGGAAAGCCAGGTATGCCAGGTAGAGATGGGGCTCCAGGTCCCATGGGTGCACAAGGCCCAAAGGGAAACACAGGAACTCCAGGAATAGGTGCACCTGGTAAACCAGGTCAGAACGGTGCTCCAGGACTGCCTGGCCCAATGGGACATAAAGGTTTTCAGGGACCAGCCGGACAACCCGGAGCTCCTGGTCTTCCAGGTATTGGCAAATCTGGAGAACCTGGAATTCCAGGACACAGAGGTGCACCTGGTACTTCAGGTACACCAGGACAGAAGGGAGAGCCAGGCGCAACAGGTTTTACAGGTCAGCCAGGTGCTAATGGACCTGTGGGTTCAACGGGTCCACAAGGTGATAGGGGATTTCCAGGTGAGACAGGTCCACAGGGGCCTAAAGGTGATGCCGGTATTATTGGGGCACCCGGTGCAAAAGGTCAAAAGGGAGATCAGGGAGCAATGGGCTTTACAGGTAAACCAGGTATTCCAGGGGCATCAGGTCCACAAGGTCCTGCTGGTGCTACAGGATATCAGGGTCCCAAAGGTGAGCGAGGTTATACAGGGGCACCAGGCAGCCCAGGAGCTATGGGTCCAACAGGCATGAAAGGCCATACTGGTCCACAAGGTATGACTGGTAGCAGGGGTGAAAATGGCCTTCCTGGAGCAAGGGGACCAATGGGGCCAGCAGGACCAACTGGACTCACAGGAGCCAAAGGTAATCCTGGTCTCCCTGGAGCCCCTGGCCCAGCAGGACTTGTAACTAAAGGGCTTTCTGGCCCACAGGGTCCTCCAGGATTCCCTGGTAGCAGAGGTCAGGATGGTCGCCCAGGTCCAGCTGGACCTCCTGGCCCACCTGGTCCACCAGGCGAGATTACTTATTATAACGAGAAGAGCATGCCCATCAAATCCGAGGTGAACTATGTCAGTCACGAGCTTATGAAGCCGCCCATGTCAGCCTTTACGGCTCTTTTGACCAGAGCTTACCCTAATGCGGGAACACCAATTGTGTTCAACCAGATTGTGTACAATGGAGAGAACCACTATGATCCTAGCACTGGGGTGTTTACTTGTCAGGTTCCAGGATTTTATTACTTTGTTTTCCACATGCACGTCAATGGGGCTAACGCCCTGGTTGCACTTTACAAAAACAACGAGCCAGTCGTGTTCTCCTATGATGAGTATAACAAGGGCTTCCTGGACCAGATGTCAGGTAGTACTGTACTCATGCTGCATGTGGGTGATACCGTCTATGTCCAGGTTCCAGATGACCAGTCCAATGGCATCTACGCTGATGATAATGTCCACTGTTCTTTCACTGGTTTCTTGATTGCCTCAACGTGATCGTGATGCCAAATAAATAAAACCTCAAACTTTTAAAGTAAACTATCGGTTTTCTTTAAAAAGTTCTCTTTAAATATTTACTAATAAATGTATTTTGTCACATAAATGTCTGTCCATGTGAAAGATGGAACCCCTTTTTATTTCAAGAAAAAAAAACAACACTGAATTCACTTAGTGCTAAATCAGGAAGATGGTGCTCTGTAGTTGCTTTTAAACATCTGTGTGCTTGTGTCTTCAAAACTTGATTCTTTTTAAAATATGAAATCTCTGGAACACCAAATACTACATGTATAAAAACATACTGAAATAAAAACTGTATGTAATATTAATACTGCACGAGGTGTCTCATGTTATGTACGTCATTGTGATCAACCAAAAATAAAAGTTAAAGTGTCGAGTGTGTCCGAGTGTTCTTCCTGAAGAGTTCTCAGTCACGTTCACTACAGCTGAGACAGTGATGATAAAACTCTCCTGAACTTTTTAATGAATTCATCATTTATTTCCTCTTCATCTAAAAGTTAGCGAGATGAAGTGGTACCTCTGAACGCAGACGTGTTGTAGTTGTGATCGATGGCGGCCACCATGTCCTTCCAAAAGTCTGGTGTAACTTCCTTTCCTTTCTGTTGAATGAAAAAAAGATGTAGACATGTAGAATAAACCGATTCTGCATGTAAATGACAGAAAACTACCAGACGTGTCCCAGTCCCTACCTTGTTCAGCATGTCCACCACCCGAGCACAGAGCAGAGCTCCCGGAAGGTCAAAGTAGTTATCGTAAAAGTAATATTTAGCTGCAGAAATAAGAACAATAAGCAAATTCAAATAAGTTTTAAGCCAACATGGTGATGTGTTGCATCACTTGACTCAAACTAACTCAAACTCGTTGCCATGACAACAACCAGAACAGCTTAACTCACCTTCATGACTGCCATTAAAAAGGCACCACTTTACTGGCACATGGGAGATGCTTGCTAATGCTAATGCAAACACTAACACCTAACTAACTTCCTATGTGTGTGTGTGAGTAAATATGGCTGGTAAAATCTCCACACTGGTTGTGCTGGTTATGACGTGTGTGAGAGAACACCCACAACAGATTGTGTAATGCTTCAGCTCTCAATTCAGGTTATAAAGGGACAGTTGTGTGTGTGTGGGGGTGGGGGGGAAGGAGGTGTACCAGATCGTGTGAATGAGGTGTTGAGGTTGTTGAAATGTTTCCATTCTCTTTTTGGGCCGTAGTGCTTTATGATCTCCTCTGTGCTCAGGTTCCGTGTTCCATGAGTCGCACTGAAGACACACAAACAGTCACATTAGTGTTCATGCCGTGTTCACGCCGTGTTCATGTAATAACGTGTTGCTATTTATAAACTAATAACAGGTGAATTTAGCTGATTAATGAATGTTAATTTACATAAAGCATTTATTTCCAGTTATCACAGCTAATAACGCATTTATTAATTATTTTCCCACAACAGATCCACATTTATGAAAGAAGAGACGAGTTTATGAAAAGACAATATATCTGCGGTGAATAATCTGTTTAAAATGAGCAATGTAGTTTTTATAAACAAACACCAGGACCCTGATTTCTGTTCCTTACAATAAACACAGTGTTCTCATTTACCGTAGCACTGTTCCATCCTCGGCAAGTTTGATCAGGTTTCCTTCCTCTAAATCCACCACCAGGCCTTTAAAACTGCACACACACACACACACACACACACACACACACACACACACACAGTGTGTATCATCAGTGAGTGTATTAATCTTATACAAAAGTACCACGGAACATAAATCCAAATATTCGGCTGTTATGCTGTTTATAACACTTTACCTTGAGAACTGCATAATAACACACACACAAAAACACACACACAAAAAAACACAGAACTCACCAGAAGTCCCAGGTGTCTGGAGTCACATTCAGAAGATCTTTATCGTAGCCTTTATGTTCCACCAGATATCGAGCAAAACTCTCATATATTAGCTGCAAACACGCAAACACACACACACACACACACACACACACACACACACAGATACACACAGATACACAGGGTCTAGTTAAACACTTGGCATGTACTCTTGGTAATTCTGACCAATCACGAAGCAGCTCTTACACATGAATATTAATATTTAAAGGTCTAAAGATCGAATGGTCTAAGGTTTAATGTTGGGGATCACGTGCTGATTTCTCGATTAGTTAGTGTTGGAGTTGAAGGTATTTTAACTTTGTGTTATATATAACAGGAAACCATTCTGTTAAATCTCCCATCGGGATCTAACAGGTCTAACGGTTCCCAGTAGTACCTTTACTCTGTTTAGTTTTATCCATCTGTGTGTTAGGACTTAAGCAGATGTAAATGGTAAATGATCTGCACTTATATAGCGCCTTTTAACCTTAACGGGTCTACAAAGCGCTTTACACTGTTTCTTAGTCACCCATTCACACACATACACACACACTCACACAGCTGCCATGCAAGGTGCTAGCCTGCCATCGGGAGCAACTGGAAGTTCAGTGTCTTGCCCAGAGTCGAACCGCCAACCCTGAGATTAACGGACAACCTGCTCTACGACCTGTGCCACAGCCGCCCCATTGTATTACATGAAATATCTGTCAATTGCACATATGTTACGCATCAATGCTTTCTTGAAGTGCGGAACCATAGCATAGAAGACACACAATCATCATCAGAGACCACAAGAGGTCATCAGACACTATTAGACACCATCAGAGGCCATTAATCACAATCAGACACCATTACAACACCATCAGATACCACCACACATCAGAAACCATCAGACACTATCAGAGGCCATTGAAGACCATCAGGGACAATTGAACATCATCAAAACTATCCCTGCTGAAAAATCCCCCAATAGAAACCATCGCAGAAATTCTCATGGTTTCTAATGGTTTCCACTACAAATACCATCAGCTGTTAACCACTAAAAACATGAACAAATTGCTTTCATTACATAGTAGGACTTATTAAGAATGTAAGTCCTTAATGGTATCCACTAGACATAACATGCCACCAACAGAAAACAACAAATGCCCATCAAAGACCATCAGAACCCTGCATGCACACGCGCGCGCGCACACGCGCACACACACACACACACACACACACACACACACACACACTTTAACCTCGAGAATCGGCATAACTGTCTGCACCGCTGCATTCCATCACCATGATGATGATGACGAAGAACATGTAGTCTGTGGCTCTAGTACGAATAAACACACTCATTCTGTAGCCGATATTGATATTTTGTGTGTGTGTGTGTGTGTGTGTGTGTGTATGTGTATACTCACCATGCAGGTCTCCTTCAGATGGTACCGGCACAGTGTGTGATCCAGATCGAAGCCGATCACATCGCAGTCCTCCAGAGAGAAATACTCACTCATAGCTGATTAGTTTTTATATTAATCAACTCAGACTGCGAGGAAAAAAACCCGAACCCGGACCGAATTCAGGCAACACACACACACACACACACACACTCTCTCTCTCTCTCTCTCTCTCTATCACACACACACACTCTCTCTCGCTCTCTCTCTCTCTCTCTCTCTACCACACACACACACACACACACACTCTCTCTCTCTCTCTCTCTCTATCACACACACTCACTCACTCACTCACACTCACTCTCTCTCTCTCTCTCTCTCTATCACACACACACACTCTCTCTCTCTCTCTCTCTCTATCACACACACTCACTCACTCACTCACACTCACTCTCTCTCTCTCTCTCTCTCTGTCTTAAACACACGCTTTGGCTCCGTCCTAAACCCGAACACACTCGGCTCCTACCAGAGGTGGTTTAATGTGTGGATTTGGTTATATTTAGCCTAATAGCGTTGTGTACGTCATCACAGTGTTGTGTTTGTATTTGTATCGCGTTTATTTGTGGTGTATCTGTGCGTTTGTTTAATAATTCAACCGATTTATTGTGTACAGGCACTTCCGGGTTCAGTCATATTCACGCACTACGCATGCGCGACGCCTGACTTCGTCATCACGCTCGGCCTCTGCGTCGTGTTTTCATTTCTCATTTCTCTTAACGTTTAAGATTTTTTTAAATAATTTTTTTTTCATTTTTTAGTTATTTTTATTATTTGCATTTTTTCTTGTAGTGTAATTATAATTGTAATGATTCACATGAATACAATAATACTGTAGAACTGACAGACTTATCACTGTAGTGTTAATTTAAACAACAATAATAATAATAAATAATAATAATATTGCAGTTTTAACTGCTGCATACTTCAGTGAAGCAGAGTTAGAGGTTTTAATGCATGCTTATGAGGAATATAAACATTTATAATAAAAAGAGTAACTGCTGCTTCAAACAGAGAGTCGGCTTAGAAAAAAGTAACGGATCGAGTAAATGAGTGAATTTATAATCTCATAAATATCTGAAAAGTTTCATCATGACACTAAATGAAACACTGATCCTATTAGACCTGTACCGTAACACTGAACAGAGTTGCCTTTACTTTTATCCCTCCTGAAATTTCTTAAGACTGTACATAATACTAACAATAAAATAGACTTTATATTTTATCAGGTGGAATCCTTCTGGACCCAGAACAACTTGAAGCTTGAAGTCAAAATGAAACACAAAAAAAGATAATATTTTATAAACTTACTAAATTGTAACCGAACTAATTGGCCCAACCTTCTACAATAACTTCTCTCTAGGTTCTATATAGACACAGAAGGCAGTAAAATGGCTGGAGGACCAGCAGCACCTTCTCTCACTCCGGCTGAGGAGCTGCCACTGTCCCTTCATCCAGGGGCAGTCACCAGGGGGCAGTCACCACACGGGGCAGTCACCAGGGGCAGTCACCACATGGGGCAGTCACCAGGGGCAGTCACCAGGGGGCAGTCACCACAGGGGGCAGTCACCACAGGGGGCAGTTCCAGGGGCAGTCACCACAGGGGGCAGTCACCAGGGGGCAGTTCCAGGGGCAGTCACCAGGGGGCAGTCAGCTACCTCTCATGATATAAGTGGCTTGGTGAAATGTGTGTAGCATATTAATACTTCGGACGTCTTTTTTTTTACGTTTCCAGTGCTTTAAGTGATTTATCCTTAAACAATCAAGATGATGATAAACACTGCCACGCTCTAAAAAAGAACTTTACAATAACTCTTTATTGGCGGAGTTTCACTTGTGCATTGTGCATGTTTATTTTATTTTACTGCATTTGGTGTGTTCGGACGCAGCCAGTGTCTTTTCTCTACTCCAGCACCTCTACACTGACTGGAAGCCATGTTGAATGGAGCGTGATCATGTGACACAAACATACAAGGTTTGAAGAAAACACTAGAAACTCACTGCTCCTGTGGGAGTGTTATTGCTGTCCGGATGCGAGAGATTTAGCACTAATCCGGTCCGAACAGGGCTTCTGTTTCGTCCTATCATTTTTTCTGTTACACAAAAATAATGTGATATTACACATTTAAAATATTGTATTTTATGGATGATTACTTTGATAACATTCCTCCTCCTTTAACCCACTGAAACAGTTCAGAATAAATACACAACTAAAACTCCACAAATGTCTCTGCTCCTGATCATTTTATATTTATACTTACATGACCTGTGAATTACTGAGTGACTGTACATGTAGCTGCATTCTTTGCTTGCATGTTGTTGCATGCGGGGTTTCTGTGTGTGTGTGTGTGTGTGTGTGTGTGTGTGCGTGCGTTAATCATCTGAACAGGTACAGCCAGTTTTTGTAGTTCCGAGTTTCACATTTCTCTCTCTCTGTTTGTTTGTTTCTCTCTCTCTCTCTCTCTCTCTCTCTCTCTCTCTCTCTCTCTGTTTGTTTGTTTCTCTCTCTCTCTCTCTCTCTCTCTCTCTCTCTCTCATCAGGAAACTCTGCCACTTTAACGGGAAGCAATAAAGTCTCGCGCTTTACGACCTGTACCGGAGCCCGTACCTTCCACGCGCGCGTTATAGGGTTTGTAATGGACAGGACACTCTTCAGTGAGGATTAATTCCTGTTAAAGAGTGTATGAGAAAGAAATCAAACCGGAACTCGACATGGAACGCGCGCTCTCCAGGACCGACTCCGTTTAATCAGCTGTTATTGTGTTTTTTGTTGTTGTGAAGTAATCGGTGTCTAATCGCGCTGCAGTGATTTTGGGTAAATATGTCGATCCAGCTGTCGGATCTGTGGGAGCGGATAGTCGCGTGCTGTAACACAAGCTGTCCGTATTTCCATGAGAAGGGTGCTCAGACCCAGGACAAGGACGTGGAGGTGATCTCGAACCCGCACCCCAAGTCCGTGGATCCGGTGCGCAGTTCTCTACCCCCTGTGCCCTCTGGGTCCCATGTGCGCGTGTACACGGCTCTGTGGGATTACACCGCGCGCACAGCCGAGGATCTGAGCTTCCGCGCGGGGGATCATCTCGAGGTTCTGGATCAGAGCAGTCCGGATTGGTGGATCGCGCGAGCGCTGACCGGAGATTTCGCCCGCAGTCAGGGCTACATACCGGCCAACTACGTGGCGCCGCTCGAGAGCCTGCACGCAGAGAGGTAATATTTATTATTATTATTATTATTATTGTTGTTGTTGTTGTTGTTGTTGTTATTTACAAGAAGAAGGTTAAAGTTCCTATTTTACTCAGCATCTAAATGAACAAATAATCCAGAGTTTAAGATTCTCATACTTCTGCAGAATTCAGAGAATAAAGAAATAAACATGAAGGTTAAAGTTCAGCAGCAGATTCTCGCTCTGTCATTATCCTCCTCTCCGTACTCGGTACTCCTTCATGCTTCTTCACTCAACAACACAGTCAGAAATAAAGGTACCAAACAGTAATGTTCCTCATCACTGAAGTGGAACCATCCAGGGGACGTGATTAGTACCTTTAGCGTGGTGTGGTTCCTGTCACCTGGACAGAATTTAATCGTAATTTAATGTTCGTAACCGGAGCACTGAAGTACTCCTGCTTTCTACTTTCTCTGCTTTCTCTCAGAAACATAAAGTTAAAGTACATTTTAAACACAGGTGAAATTTCTTTATTATTTCAGATAAATAACTCAAAACACTAAACCTGTCTCCAGCACTCAATATTGTGTCCCACCTGCTAGAACTCACATCACCTGGATA
>NC_071256.1:271748-276748 GCF_023375685.1 Ictalurus furcatus
TCCATTCACTTTACCCCCCATTCACTTTACCCCCCATTCACTTTCACTTTACCCTCCATTCACTTTACCCCCCCCATTCACTTTACCCCCATTCACTTTACCCCCCCATTCACTTTACCCTCCATTCACTTTACCCCCCCCATTCACTTTACCCCCCCATTCACTTTACCCTCCATTCACTTTACCCTCCATTCACTTTACCCCCCATTCACTTTACCCTCCATTCACTTTACCCCCCCATTCACTTTACCCCCCATTCACTTTCACTTTACCCTCCATTCACTTTACCCCCCCATTCACTTTACCCCCATTCACTTTCACTTTACCCTCCATTCACTTTACCCCCATTCACTTTACCCCCATTCACTTTACCCCCCCCATTCACTTTACCCCCCCATTCACTTTACCCCCCCATTCACTTTCACTTTACCCTCCATTCACTTTACCCTCCATTCACTTTACCCCCATTCACTTTACCCCCCCATTCACTTTACCCTCCATTCACTTTACCCCCCCATTCACTTTACCCCCCATTCACTTTCACTTTACCCTCCATTCACTTTACCCCCCCCCATTCACTTTACCCCCCCATTCACTTTACCCCCCCATTCACTTTCACTTTACCCTCCATTCACTTTACCCCCCATTCACTTTACCCTCCATTCACTTTACCCCCCCCATTCACTTTACCCCCCCATTCACTTTCACTTTACCCTCCATTCACTTTACCCCCCATTCACTTTACCCCCCCCATTCACTTTACCCTCCATTCACTTTACCCCCCCATTCACTTTACCCCCCCATTCACTTTCACTTTACCCTCCATTCACTTTACCCCCCATTCACTTTACCCTCCATTCACTTTACCCCCCCATTCACTTTACCCCCATTCACTTTACCCCCCATTCACTTTACCCCTCCATTCACTTTACCCTCCATTCACTTTACCCCCCCCATTCACTTTACCCCCATTCACTTTACCCCCATTCACTTTACCCCCATTCACTTTACCCCCCCATTCACTTTACCCCCATTCACTTTACCCCCCATTCACTTTACCCTCCATTCACTTTACCCCCCATTCACTTTACCCCCCCCATTCACTTTACCCTCCATTCACTTTACCCCCCCATTCACTTTACCCCCCCATTCACTTTCACTTTACCCTCCATTCACTTTACCCCCCATTCACTTTACCCTCCATTCACTTTACCCCCCCATTCACTTTACCCCCATTCACTTTACCCCCCATTCACTTTACCCCTCCATTCACTTTACCCTCCATTCACTTTACCCCCCCCCATTCACTTTACCCCCATTCACTTTACCCCCCCCATTCACTTTACCCCCATTCACTTTACCCCCATTCACTTTACCCTCCATTCACTTTACCCCCCCCATTCACTTTACCCTCTATTCACTTTACCCTCCATTCACTTTACCCCCCCATTCACTTTACCCTCCATTCACTTTACCCCCCCCCCCATTCACTTTACCCTCTATTCACTTTACCCTCCATTCACTTTACCCCCCCATTCACTTTACCCCTCCATTCACTTTACCCTCCATTCACTTTACCCTCCATTCACTTTACCCCCCATTCACTTTACCCCCCCCATTCACTTTACCCTCTATTCACTTTACCCTCCATTCACTTTACCCCCCCCATTCACTTTACCCCCATTCACTTTACCCCCCATTCACTTTACCCCCCCCATTCACTTTACCCTCCATTCACTTTACCCCAATTCACTTTACCCCCATTCACTTTACCCCCCCATTCACTTTACCCCCATTCACTTTACCCCCCCATTCACTTTACCCCCCATTCACTTTACCCCCCCCATTCACTTTACCCTCCATTCACTTTACCCCAATTCACTTTACCCCCATTCACTTTACCCCCCCATTCACTTTACCCCCCATTCACTTTACCCCCCTCCATTCACTTTACCCTCCATTCACTTTACCCCAATTCACTTTACCCCCATTCACTTTACCCCCCCATTCACTTTACCCCCCATTCACTTTACCCCCCTCCATTCACTTTACCCCATTCACTTTACCCCCCCCCCATTCACTTTACCCCCCTCCATTCACTTTACCCCCCATTCACTTTACCCCCCATTCACTTTACCCCCCATTCACTTTACCCTTAGGAAGTTTATTGTCCTCCTCACGCATGCAGCAATTTACCAACCTTCACAACATTATTATAAACAACACGTCATTTTTATCTGTTTTTAGTTACACTTAATGTTGTGGAGCCTCCATGAGACCAGAGAGTTCCTGTTCCCTCTCTATTCCCTCTCTCTATTCTCTCTCTATTCCCTCTCTCTATTCCCTCTTTCTTTTCTCTCTCTATTCTCTCTCTCTATTCTCTCTCTATTCCCTCTCTCTATTCTCTCTCTTTATTCCCTCTCTCTATTCTCTCTCTCTATTCCCTCTTTCTTTTCTCTCTCTATTCTCTCTCTCTATTCTCTCTCTATTCCCTCTCTCTATTCTCTCTCTTTATTCCCTCTCTCTATTCTCTCTCTCTATTCCCTATCTATTCCCTCTCTCTATTCTCTCTCTATTCCCTCTCTCTCTATTCTCTCTCTCTATTCCCTCTCTATTCCCTCTCTATTCCCTCTCTCTATTCTCTCTCTTTATTCCCTCTCTCTATTCTCTCTCTATTCCCTCTCTCTATTCCCTCTTTCTTTTCTCTCTCTATTCTCTCTCTTTATTCCCTCTCTCTATTCTCTCTCTATTCCCTCTCTCTATTCCCTCTTTCTTTTCTCTCTCTATTCTCTCTCTTTATTCCCTCTCTCTATTCTCTCTCTATTCCCTCTCTCTATTCCCTCTTTCTTTTCTCTCTCTATTCTCTCTCTCTATTCCCTCTCTCTATTCTCTCTCTATTCCCTCTCTCTATTCCCTCTTTCTTTTCTCTCTCTATTCTCTCTCTCTATTCTCTCTCTATTCCCTCTCTCTATTCTCTCTCTCTATTCCCTCTCTCTCTATTCTCTCTCACTATTCTCTCTCTATTCCCTCTCTCTATTCTCTCTCTCTATTCCCTCTCTCTCTATTCTCTCTCTCTATTCCCTCTCTATTCCCTCTCTATTCTCTCTCTCTATTCTCTCTCTATTCTCTCTCTATTTCCTCTCTCTATTCCCTCTCTCTATTCCCTCTCTATTCCCTCTCTCTATTCTCTCTCTCTATTCTCTCTCTATTCCCTCTCTCTATTCCCTCTCTCTATTCCCTCTCTATTCCCTCTCTCTATTCCCTCTCTCTATTCTCTCTCTATTCCCTCTCTCTATTCTCTCTCTATTCCCTCTCTCTATTCTCTCTCTATTCCCTCTCTATTCTCTCTCTATTCCCTCTCTCTATTCCCTCTCTCTATTCTCTCTCTATTCTCTCTCTATTCCCTCTCTCTATTCCCTCTCTCTATTCTCTCTCTATTCTCTCTCTATTCCCTCTCTCTATTCCCTCTCTCTATTCTCTCTCTATTCTCTCTCTATTCCCTCTCTATTCCCTCTCTATTCCCTCTCTCTATTCTCTCTCTATTCTCTCTCTATTCTCTCTCTCTATTCCCTCTCTATTCCCTCTCTATTCTCTCTCTCTATTCTCTCTCTATTCTCTCTCTATTTCCTCTCTCTATTCCCTCTCTCTATTCCCTCTCTATTCCCTCTCTCTATTCTCTCTCTCTATTCTCTCTCTATTCCCTCTCTCTATTCCCTCTCTCTATTCCCTCTCTATTCCCTCTCTCTATTCCCTCTCTCTATTCTCTCTCTATTCCCTCTCTCTATTCTCTCTCTATTCCCTCTCTCTATTCTCTCTCTATTCCCTCTCTATTCTCTCTCTATTCCCTCTCTCTATTCCCTCTCTCTATTCCCTCTCTATTCTCTCTCTATTCCCTCTCTCTATTCCCTCTCTCTATTCTCTCTCTATTCTCTCTCTATTCCCTCTCTCTATTCCCTCTCTCTATTCTCTCTCTATTCTCTCTCTATTCCCTCTCTCTATTCCCTCTCTCTATTCCCTCTCTCTATTCCCTCTCTATTCTCTCTCTATTCCCTCTCTCTATTCCCTCTCTCTATTCTCTCTCTATTCTCTCTCTATTCCCTCTCTCTATTCCCTCTCTCTATTCTCTCTCTATTCTCTCTCTATTCTCTCTCTATTCCCTCTCTCTATTCCCTCTCTCTATTCCCTCTCTTGATGGTAATAAGATAAAATCGTGGCTTGTTAAGCGTGTTAGAGAGAAACCGTGAGGTTGTGGGAACACTTCCAGTTACAGCTTTACCTCTGACACTGGAGACTCCTTCCATCAGCATTTCATAAACATCTCCTTACTTTAAGAAAAGTTCACCATGTCAACCTGGGAATAAGCTGTTACAATAGAAACCATGAGGTATTTATAGAGACTGAATCAGCTGACCAATCAGAATGCAGAGTCCTGAAGCCATATGAAACATTTCTATATGAAACATGTTGTCCGTTGTATTTTTCTGTGTAGAAACGTTGTGTGTGTTAGGTGTTGATGGCGTTGGTGCCGTGTTTGTGCTCAGGTTTACACACACCTCATCTCTCAGTTTAATTGAATTCAGTTGAATTTAATGTTATTTAGCATTGAGTTCAGTGTGGTTTATTTATTGACATGACAGTGTGGGTTGCCAAGGCATCAGTAATAATAATAATAATAACTGTACTAATAACAGCTGGAATGAGGGAATGATGGTGAGAAAACCAACGGTAATAAAACATTAGTGACAGTAATGACAGGAAAGAGAAATAAGAGCAATGAGACGCGCGGTAACGATGCACCGGTCCTGTTTGTCCGTTTCCAGTCGCTGTGATTAGCGTCCGCTCGCCACAGGGTCGTAACTGACATACGTCCCGGGACAGAATGGGATCGGCACCCGCGACCTCGTCCACCCTGAGTGAGGATCATACCGTTAGCTTGTGTGCAGAGTCGTGTGTGATTAGCGTGATGTTAGCGTGATGTTAGCGTGATGTGCTGTCAGCAG
>NC_071256.1:281748-309248 GCF_023375685.1 Ictalurus furcatus
TCTCAAGGATGATCAGTGGAAACAGGATGCACCTGAGCTCAATTTTGAGTGTCATGGCAAAGGGTGTGAATACTTATGTACATGTGCTTTTTTGTTTTTTATTTTTAATAAATTTGTAAAAGATTTGAAACAAACTTCTTTCACGTTGTCATTATGGGGTATTGTTTGTAGAATTTTGAGGAAAATAATGAATTGAATCCATTTTGGAATAAGACTGTAACATAACACAATGTGGAAAAGGTGACGCGCTGTGAATACTTTCCGGATGCACTGTAAGTCCTGACATCCGCCAGTACACACGGCCACGCTGACATTAGCGGTAAATGAAAGCTGATTTGCGTGTGTGAGGATGAGTGAGAAACAGCAGGGTAAAGTGTGTGACAGTGAACACACTCACAGCAGAAGGAAAAGAACACAAGTAAAACATTCAAAAGTGTTTGTTTATATTCAGATTTTCCTCAGTCTGTCTCTCGAACAGCAGGTTTACGGCAGCGTGTGTGTTTAATGAAGCTGAAGAACATGACTGTGATGTGAAAATCTGTTCCACCAGTCGCTCTGTTCCTCGCTCTGTTCCTCGCTCTGTTCCTCTCGGTGTTTCTCACCGCAGAGACGCTCCATCTTCTTCATCTGTCTCTGTATGTGTGATGGATCACTAACCTTCCTCCTGCACTCTGACCCAGGTTAAAGCTGAAGTATGGGACTGTGGGAATGATCACACACTGAGCTGTAAGGTAGGGGTACATCAGGGGTACATCAGGGTACGTCAGGGGTACATCAGGGTACGTCAGGGGTACATCATGGTACGTCAGGGTACATCAGGGTACGTCAGGGGTACATCAGGGTACGTCAGGGGTACATCATGGTACGTCAGGGTACAGCAGGGTATGTCAGGGGTACATCATGGTACATCAGGGGTACATCAGGGTACGTCAGGGTATGTCAGGGGTACATCAGGGTATGTCAGGGGTACATCATGGTACGTCAGGGTACATCAGGGTATGTCAGGGGTACATCAGGGTATGTCTGGGGTACATCAGGGTACATCAGGGGTACATCATGGTACGTCAGGGTACATCAGGGTACGTCAGGGGTACATCAGGGTATGTCGGGGGTACATCAGGGTACGTCAGGGGTACATCAGGGTATGTCGGGGGTACATCAGGGTACGTCAGGGGTACATCAGGGTATGTCAGGGGTACATCAGGGTACGTCAGGGGTACATCAGGGTACGTCAGGGGTACATCATGGTACGTCAGGGTACATCAGGGTACGTCAGGGGTACATCATGGTACGTCAGGGGTACATCATGGTACGTCAGGGTACAGCAGGGTATGTCAGGGGTACATCATGGTACGTCAGGGGTACATCAGGGTACGTCAGGGTATGTCAGGGGTACATCAGGGTATGTCAGGGGTACATCATGGTACGTCAGGGTACATCAGGGTATGTCAGGGGTACATCAGGGTATGTCTGGGGTACATCAGGGTACATCAGGGGTACATCATGGTACGTCAGGGTACATCAGGGTACATCAGGGGTACATCAGGGTATGTCGGGGGTACATCAGGGTACGTCAGGGGTACATCAGGGTATGTCGGGGGTACATCAGGGTACGTCAGGGGTACATCAGGGTATGTCAGGGTACATCAGGGTATGTCAGGGGTACATCAGGGTACGTCAGGGGTACATCAGGGTATGTCGGGGGTACATCAGGGTACGTCAGGGGTACATCAGGGTATGTCAGGGGTACATCAGGAAGCAGAGCAGCGAGTTTGTTCATTTAATCATAAACACGATGAGAGTCACAGAGAAAGAGATTCATAAAGAGATTATCATTACCACTGTAATTGTTTCATCACCACACCCAGTGCTCTGGAAACATTTATTACCAACAACTCCAACCAGTAGAGAGAGAGAGACAGATAGAGGCAGAAGCAGAGAGAGACAGATAGAGAGAGACAGATAGAGCGACAGAGAGAGAGAGAGAGTTTATACACTAATCACAGCAATTATCCCACAAAATAACCCACTGCTTCTTCATGAGGAGGTCTGGGGCCGGAACACACACTCTCTCCAACACACACACACACACACACACACACACACACACACACACACATACATACATACACACACACACACATACACACACACACACATACACACACACGCACACACGCGCACATACACACACACACACGCACACACACACACACACACACACATATACACACACGCACACACACATACACTCTCTCTCTCTTTCTTTGTCACTCACCTCTCGAGCTCACACAATTAAAAAGCGCTTTTTTCTGTTTAATGTGTTCTTTACAGCAACTCTGACATCATCAAAAAGACATCAGAAACTACACACACACACACACACACGCACACACACGCACGCACACGCACGCACACACACGCACATGTGCTTTCAGCTGTCAGTGTGTGTTAGACAGAGCAGCTGTTTGGCTTTGAAATTGTGTCTGATTGTCTTTGTGTGTCTGTGTGTGTGTGTGTTTGTGTTTGTGTGTGCATGTGTGCATTTGTGTGTGTGTGTGTGTGTGTGTGGTTTTGCCAGAAGGACGCTCAGGAGTCAGCACAGTGAAGGAGGCGTGGCCTTATGGCTACATGTGACTATATGAGGAGGTTTGAGTTAGAGTTAGGAAAAAGGTTATTAACCACCCAATTGGAGGAAATACTGCACAGATGTCAGCCAATCAGAGCTGAGTTTGACTGCTGAGCCTTTTGATCATGTCACTTCCTGTGTACAGCTCCATGTCACGGTGTTTATTATTCACTGGAATTAGTGTAATTCACTTCGTTAGGGCGTTAGTTAATTGTGTGTGTTGCTGATTCACAGTCTGTTTAATCCTCCTGCAGGATCGTAATTAACGGCGAGTCTTCTGGAGCTCAGGGGGAATCAGGGGTTTAAGATGGAGCGCTACCTGGTAAAAAGTTCTGAAGCTCCGCCCCTGATCAACTACACCCACTCCAACTCGTCCAATCAGGGAGCAGAGTTTGGCGTCGCTGTGGCGACGGAGCGGTTAGCGGTGGCATCTCTGTTGGGTTTGCTGACGTTATCGACGGCTGTGATGAATGCCGCGGTCATCACCGCCATCTTGACCACCAGGAAGCTCCGCCTCCCCGCTAACTACCTCATCTGCTCACTGGCCGTCACCGACTTCCTGGTTGCGGTGCTGGTGATGCCGCTGAGCATCCTGTACATCGCCACGGCAACCTGGAACCTGGGTCGTGTGGTGTGTGAGGTGTGGCTGAGTGTGGACATGACCTGCTGCACCTGCTCCATCCTGCACCTGTGCGTCATTGCGCTCGACCGCTATTGGGCCATCACCAAGGCGGTGGAGTACACGCGCAAGAGGACGCCGCGCCGTGCCGTTACCATGGTCGTCGTTGTCTGGGTGGCCTCCATGTTCATCTCAGCCCCGCCCCTTTTCTGGCGTCGGCGACACGATGATGTTCACGAGTGTGCGATCGAGCACGACCAGCTGGGCTACAGCATCTACTCCACCTTCGGAGCCTTCTACATCCCCATGACTCTGATTCTCATCCTGTATTACCGCATTTACAGTGCAGCGAAGTCCCTCTACCAGAAACGTGGCTCCTCACGCCACTTCAGCGACTCGCTGAACCACTTCCGGGTTGACCTGTCAAACTCTGACCCCGGTGTGGAGCTGGAGAAGCTGAACAGCCCTGACGAGAGGAACCAGATATGCAGCTCACGCGAGAGGAAGGCGGCACGGATCCTCGGCCTCATCCTCGGTGCCTTCATCCTCTGCTGGCTGCCGTTCTTCATTAAAGAGCTCCTGATGGCTCTGAAGGTCCTGGAGCCTTCTCCACACGTGTCCGATTTCCTCACGTGGCTGGGATACATGAACTCGCTGATCAACCCGCTGCTCTACACCAGCTTCAACGAGGACTTCAAACAGGCGTTTAAGAGGCTGCTGACGCGCAAGGAGCACACGTAGAGCCACGGAGATGTTAACGATGTGTTCCCATCCTGCTCCTAAAGCACATCACTTCCTCTTGAATAAAGCACACTGGCCATTTTAAGAGACGTTTTAAGGAATGAGGATTAAGTTGACTTCTCAGTACACTTCCCGAGTGGCTACGTCCCAAAAAAGTAATATATTTATACGTGACTATACTGACCACAGTGTTTACACTACACACTACACACGACACCACTATAGAGATGCTTTCAGCAGGCTAACTATTTACTTAGCTATCTAGCTAAACATACCGCATCCACAATGGAACCCTAGTCGTGGCTACGTCCCAAACCAGCTGCTATATAGTGTACAGTCGTATGAAAAATAAGTGCACCCCATGGAGATTGTTGGCTTTTTTTGACGTATTTGGATGAGCGAACATTGAAACAGCACCTATTAATAAAGTTCAGATACTTCAACAAAACCACAAGGAAAGTTAACTTTTCAAATCATTTATTCAACAGAAATATTATTAGATATTTTTCTGTGGAAAAAGTAAGTACATCCTTGGCCTGAGAAACTAGTATTGTCCCCTCCAGCAGGAATGTTTGCTTGTCCAAATATGTAAAACAAAACAAAACAAAACAAAAAAAAAAACAACAACCACAGTTTCCATGGGGTGTACTTATTTTTTCACGTGACTATATAGTATAAAGTATATAGTATGCTAAAACAGTCACCACTGTTAATGCACGCCTCCATCGGCTACAGAAGGTAGCAGACCACTTCGTTATTGTGCCGTAGCTGTGAAGAGACTGCTGTGTTATCGTTTAATCTCATCTGAGTCACTCTCCTCTTCTCTTTATTGCTATAGACTTCAGGAGAATTCACCCAGAATGCATTGCTGCAGTCTGACATTGTTTTCACAATGGTGTAAAGAGGAGCAATAAAGTATTTTGAAAACTGGCCTGCGTTTCTTTGACAGTGCAAACCTAATGAGCACGCTAGCCACTTAGCAAACCGGCTAATGAGCACGCTAGCCACTTAGCAAACCGGCTAATGAGCACGCTAGCCACTTAGCAAACCGGCTAATGAGCACGCTAGCCACTTAGCAAACCGGCTAATGAGCATACTAGTGATCTGGCAATCCAAATACTAGGCATGCAAGCTAGTTAGCAGTCTGATACAGGGTGTAAAGGAAATGGAGAGGCTTCGGATATGATTAAGTGCACTGTGATTAGAGTGTGTGTGTGTGTGTGTGTGTGTGTGTGTGTGTGTGTGTGGTTTTATATCTTGTGCCAAAGAAACAGAGAAAGAACATACAAAGAAGATGCTG
The DNA here is from genome assembly GCF_023375685.1 of Ictalurus furcatus. Taxonomy (NCBI): domain Eukaryota; kingdom Metazoa; phylum Chordata; class Actinopteri; order Siluriformes; family Ictaluridae; genus Ictalurus; species Ictalurus furcatus. The sequence continues at coordinate 287,038 of NC_071256.1, forward strand.
TTGCCATGGCAGTGTGTGTGTGTGTGTGTGTGTGTGTTGACCCCTGTGGGCTGGAGGATCAAACCCACACACTAGTCTATACTCTGCTAAACTCTGTGTTATTGTATGATGTAGGTTACTGTAATATAACCAGAGTGTAGAGTCATCTACTGACCTCACATCAGCACACACACACACACACGCACGCACGCACGCACGCACACACACACACACACACACACACTACTACAATATAAACATATAATAAATAGGAGCATTTGCTATGTAGATGAATGAGGCTTAATTACAGATGATTTCTGCTCGTTAGCGCTAATTAATGGTAACCTGGCTCGATAATATCTTCCCTTTAATGATGATTCTCTGACATCCAGGTCATTATATTCATGAATATTCATAAACACTGATATTTTAAATCAGGGTTAAAGGTGTAGAGGTGTTCACTCCAGACCAAGTTTGTACACCCCTCCTCACCGAAAACCTTCTTTCTTTTTCTTTTTTTTGAACTTTTCTTTCTGACAATTTTCAACAAAAAGGAAGACACTAACACTATTAAATAACACATAATGCGGATTTATGCAGTGTTAAATACACACTATTTTAATATTTTAATTATTTTAACATTATACATGATGAAGCTTTGCACACTCGTCTTCACTGAGCTCCTCACTGCTTCTCATGAAACATTTAAAACTTTAGTAAAGACTATTTGTTCAAAACAAGATTCAGAAAGAGTTGATCCGTGGGCATTAACGTGAGGAAAATGAAAACTAGAGATTTATTTGAATATCTAGTGCGTAGGAGTTTATTGTGCATGGTATGTAATTAAGGGATCTTATATACCCTGACTAACACTGTGTTTAGTTTAGAGAGAGACGCCTATTGTAAATATTCCTTGGACCATGACGATTCACATTTCACCCTAAATGAGCTTGCTTGACTACAGGATACTTTATATCCACAAAAACAGCCTTAGTGCCTTCATTATGTCTGTTTTATGTTGAATTCAGTTGAACCGTGAAATTGTTGATGTACAGTCTGATGTATTCACAGCATTGTAATTCCTCTGTTAATCTTAGTTATCATATTTTGTAATGAGCGCACGGTGGCTTGGTTGTTAGCCCGTTCGCCTCACACCTCCAGGGTCCAGGGTTCGAGTCCTGCCGGGGCCCTGTGTGTGTGGAGTTTGCATGTTCTCCCCGTGCTGCGGGGGTTTCCTCCGGGTACTCCGGTTTCCTCCCCCAGTCCAAAGACATGCATGGTAGGCTGATTGGCGTGTCCAAAGTGTCCGTAGTGTATGAATGGGTGTGTGAGTGTGTGTGTGATTGTACCCTGTGATGGATTGGCATCCTGTCCAGGGTGTACCCCGCCTTGTGCCCCATGCTCCCTGGGATAGGCTCCAGGTTCCTCGTGACCCTGAAAAGGAGTAAGTGGTAGAAGATGGATGGATGGATGGGTTTAGGACACAGCCCTGATATCCAGAGTTTATTTAGGAGATGAGGGATTAAATGGAATCAGTGCAGACAGGTGTGGTACAGTAGCACACACCCCTAACATTCTGTACCACCCCCCCCCCCCGACTTCCTGTCTCACTCTAATTAGCTGAAACAGAGAGAACAGTGCTGTCTATCAACAGCTGTAGGCGGAATGACCTGTAGGAGGTGACTAGTAATATTCCTAATTCTGAATCTAAATTTTTGTTAAGTACATGAACTGCATATTAAAATGTAGACATACTCATTGTATGAATGTAAAACACAAATATTATATCATATATATAAACACTAAATTACAGCTATTTCAACCACAAATATATCAATGACTACGTTTACATGCACGTTAAATTCCGTTTAAGCTCTATATTCAGATTGCAGATATATTCCAAATACGATGTTTATATGGTATGGGCATAGAATATTCCTGTTTACGTGGTTGTTGTAAGTATGCCTGAGTTACCATTCTTAAATACCTAAGAATATTCCAGGAGTTTGGGGAATCAGAATATTGTCTTAATCTGAATAGGGCAATCGGATTGAGGCGTATACATCACTCAATACTGATTAGAATATTAGAATTCTGATTAATATTGGAATATTGATGTGCATGTAAACGTAGTCAATCAGCCTTTAAATTGGGAATATTACTTCACACATACTTGTCTACAAATTAACTACAGATGTTCTCACTTTAAATTTATACTTAAGATTTACCATGAATTAAAATAATAATAATAATAATCTAAATCTAAGAACGAGGTTAATGTATAATTCAACCAGAAATTTAAAGCAGGAAATTGATTAATAATTGAATTGAATAAGATTAATATTAAAATGTTTTATTAGTTTGTGATGTGAACATGTGCTGTTTGGGTTCTTTACACTGATAATTGTGTATATAAAATGAATATACAGTAGATGTTATTTTAGCTAAATCTCATATATTTTCTAATCAATGATTTATAGCCTTTGTACTGCAGATATCGATGTATTATGGTTCTTGAATTTATGGCTAGTTTAGTCATTTTGAATCTTTATTTGTTTTATTCTGTACTGGTTTTATTTTTATTTGTATTATTACTGCTAGCATAATGATATGCTAGCAACTATGCATTTATATGTATACCTCCTTCAATAAAGCATTTAAAAAAAAGTTAAGCTCAATCGAAAACTTCAATAAGTGGAATATAGGTGTAAATATTTTCCTCAGAAAACTGTACATTAGCATAGCAGGAGAAATAAAAACAGGCGGTCTCTGTGGACATCTAAAGGGGTCCTTCGTGAAGGTACACAAGGCGGCGGGGTTTATTTCGTTGCAGCTTGCCATCCACAGCGCGTGCGCTTCCCCGCCCTGACGCAAGCGATTTTGGGGTCACGTGGTGTTTGTGTGGTGCGTACGCGGCGCAACTGGAAGCGAAGATGGCGGACGACGAGGAGGCCGAGCAGGAGCCCCGCGGCCAGAGTCGCAGTCCCTCCGTCCTGCGAGCGCTTTCGGGCCGCCTGGAGGATTTATCCGCGACGCTGAGGGCCAGCGCGGAGTTTGCGGAGGAGGACGAGGCCACTGCGCGGTACTGCCGGGCTTTCTGTCAGGTCTGTCCGCCGCAGCGCTTATTTAAAGAGCGCACACTAGCGCATTAGCGCACTGCACAGCAACAGAGCTGGAGCAGTCATGTGTAAAGGGGTTTATTATTATTATTATTATTATTATTATTATTATTATTATTATTATTATATCGGGTGAGGTGGTGATGAGTGGTGTGGGAGAATGCACAGGTTTATTCTTCACAGAGACAATAACAACAAGCAGCAGCATCATCATCAACAACAACAACAACAACAACAACACATCATGCTAGCTATCATGCTAATGCAGTAATGTTCAGTCGGTGTCAGTCATTCCAGGAGCTGATTATTAGCAAAACTAGCGTCTGGTTTCTCTTCAGATTCAGACGGCTGAGCTCACAGGAGGTGTAATCAACCCCATCATGAGTCGTATGTGTGTGTGTGTGTGTGTGTGTGTGTGTGTGTGTGTGTGTGTGTGTGGTGGGGTTTAGTTTTATTCCTGTTCTAACACACACAGTGAACCTGTTTAATCAGGTGTTCTACCCTATCTAGTGCACCTCTACAGGGAGCAGGCAGTGATTTGGGAATGTTTGAATAGACAGTGAATAGTGGGCCAGAACACACACTCTCTCTCTCACACACACACACACACACACACACACACACACACACACCAGTTCTCCTGTATGTGTAAGGATATTCTATCAGCACTACTGTCACAACTGCTGTTATATGTTAAACTAATCAGCACCTCCTGACCAATCAGAGCCCAGCAGCTACAGGGCAGGGTAAATATTACTGCTCGTTCACAGGGGCGTGTACAGCGGACGCTTCGTATTATAAACAGATTAAAAAAAAGAAATCAAAGTTTTCTGTAAGGAGATGTTTATTTACTGGTTAAGGAAGGACTCTCCAGTGTCAGCGCTTTGTAATGCTATGTTTTCCAGACATTAATTTAGCACCGCTGTTAGCACATCACTGATGTTTGACAGTAATGACAGACAGGACAGTGTGATCTGCTCAGGCCACGCCCACAAGTGACACTGCACAGGCCATGCCCACAGGTTACACAGGCCACGCCCATAGGCCACACAAGTGAATTGCTAGCATGAATGTAGAGTAATACACGATAACGTGAGTGTGTGATCAGACTCCACACAGCTCTGATATCAGTGTTAGTAAAAATAGAAACATGGCATCAGTGCATCTTGACTGCTTTCACACACACACACACACACACACACACACACACACACACACACACACACAGGGACGGGGTGAATGTGGACCCGAATCAGAGCAGAATTTCTTTGAGCTGCCATTGATGACTGAAATGTTAAAAATCTGGCGAATTTAAACGAGTCCCTTTTACACTAAATAAAAAAATGATGAGAAGTAAATTGGATGTTATCATCAGTGTGGATATCAGTAATTGTGTGTGTGTGTGTGTGTGTGTGTGTGTGCGCGTGCAGACCCTGGTGGAGTGTGTGAGTGTGTGGAGGTCGGATGAGGACCCGTGGCCCGTGTTGGAGAGTTACCGTGTGGCGTTGTTGAGTTTTGCGCGAGTGTCGGCGCACCTCTCTGTCCGGAGCGAGGACGTCAGTGTGGTCCTCGAGAGACTCTCACTGTGAGTAACACACACAGTCTCTCACACACACTCTCACTCACACACACACACACACCACTGTATTCTAGATTTTACTCACATTGCTAATATTAAATAATCTTTATAGCACTGTGTGTTTTTATTGAATTATTTAGTAATGTAATATATATTACTCAATATCACCTGTGCTTTGTATACAAACTCATTCGTTTACTCACACACTCATTCATTAATTCACTCATACTCACTTACTCATTTTTTCATTTACTTACTCATACATTCACACTCATACACTCATACATTCACTCATTCATTCACTCTCATACACTCATACATTCACTCATTCATTCACTCTCATACACTCATACATTCACTCATTCATTCACTCTCATACACTCATTCATTCACTCTCATACACTCATTCATACACTCATTCATTCACTCATTCATTCACTCTCATACACTCATTCATTCACTCTCATACACTCATTCATACACTCATACATTCACTCATTCATTCACTCTCATACACTCATTCATACACTCATTCATTCACTCATACATTCACTCATACATTCACTCATTCATTCACTCTCATACACTCATACATTCACTCATTCATTCACTCTCATACACTCATTCATACACTCATTCATTCACTCTCATACACTCATTCATACACTCATTCATTCACTCATACATTCACTCATTCATTCACTCATACATTCACTCATTCATTCACTCTCATACACTCATTCATACACTCATTCATTCACTCTCATACACTCATTCATACACTCATTCATTCACTCATACATTCACTCATTCATTCACTCTCATACACTCATTCATACACTCATTCATTCACTCATACATTCACTCATTCATTCACTCTCATACACTCATTCATACACTCATTCATTCACTCTCATACACTCATTCATACACTCATTCATTCACTCATACATTCACACTCATACATTCACTCATTCACTCATTCATTCACTCTCATACACTATACATTCACTCATTCATTCACTCTCATACACTCATTCATACACTCATTCATTCACTCATACATTCACTCTCATACACTCATACATTCACTCTCATACACTCATTCATACACTCATTCATACACTCATTCATTCACTCATACATTCACTCATTCATTCACTCTCATACACTCATACATTCACTCATTCATTCACTCATTCGTTCACTCTCATACACTCATTCATACACTCATTCATTCACTCTCATTCACTCATTCATACACTCATTCATTCACTCATTCATTTACTCATACATTCACTCATACACGCATTCATTCACTCTCATACACGCATTCATTCACTCTCATACACGCATTCATTCACTCTCATACACGCATTCATTCACTCATTCATTTACTCATACATTCACTCTCATACACTCATACATTCACTCTCATACACTCATTCGTTCACTCTCATACACTCATTCGTTCACTCCATTCACTCATTCGTTCACTCCATTCACTCATTCGTTCACTCTCATTCACTCATTCGTTCACTCTCATTCACTCATACGTTCACTCTCATTCACTCATACGTTCACTCTCATTCACTCATACGTTCACACTCATTCACTCATACGTTCACACTCATTCACTCATACGTTCACTCTCATTCACTCATACGTTCACACTCATTCACTCATACGTTCACACTCATTCACTCATACGTTCACACTCATTCATTCAGTCGTTCACTCTCATTCATTCACTCATTCATTCACTCTCATACACTCATTCATTCACTCTCATTCACTCTCATTCACTCATACATTCACTCATTCATTCACTCTCATTCACTCATACATTCACTCATTCATTCACTCTCATTCATTCACTCTCATTCATTCACTCTCATTCACTCATACATTCACTCATTCGTTCACTCTCATACATTCACTCTCATACACTCATTCATTCACTCATTCGTTCATTTGGTCATGCAATTCTTCACTTATTCATTCTTTCTCTTAATACTTCCCACAGTTGTTGATTCACTTATTTCTTCACTCACTCACTCTTCCTCTTCCTAAAGTACTTCTTCTCCTCCTTCATTCAGTCATTCACTCGTATGCTCCTTTATTTCACTCCTTCACTCACTCATGCAGTTCTTCACTCTCTCTCCTATTTTCACTCACTGAATCCACTCATCCTCAGTTCTTTACTCTCTCTCTCTCTGTGTGTGTGTGTGTGTGTGTGTGTGTGTGTGTGTGTGTGGTTAATGTCCTGTATTGTTCTGCAGGAGCTGTGTGGAGCTGCTGCTCTCCATACCTGAGGCTTTTCCAGATGCATTGTGGGAACAGTTTCAGTCCTCCATACAGGTATGGCACACCTGCGTGATGAACACATTAGGCACTTCCTGTCTTTGGGTTCTAACCAGCTGTTTCTCTGCGCTGTAAGTAACCTCACTGATGTTTGTTGCTGTCTGCGCAGACGGCTCACGCGCTACTGCAGGACCACGGCATCACTCGGCTGCGTCTGCTCTCCGCAGCCACTCAGGAGCGAGGGATGTGGAGCAACAGCACACTACAGAGCCTTCTCCGAAATGAGACGCCTCCCGCAGCAAAAGGTGACGTGTCCTCAGTGGTCCTGTACATACCTGAGCTCACGCTGAGATCCTCTCTTCTGTGTGTCAGGACTTAACCCTAATCACGGTATCTCTGTCCACGCCCCCAAACCATGTGTTCTTTTAACATACCTCAACACCTACTAACTCTCCACACGTCCTTCATGTCCATGCTTTAGTGCGTGAGTTCCTGATGCGTGAAGGTCCGGAGCTGCTGCAGCTCAGGGTGAAGTACCTGATTAAAGAGAACTCCGTGGAGATGGCAGCGCTGCTGGCTAAAGCCTGTGCTGATTTCCACGAGTTCGGGGGAAGTAGAGGACACTTTAAACAGAGCTACCTCGTGTGTGTGTGCTCTTCGGCACCACAGGAGATGCTCATGGAGGAGGTGGGTGTAACTGCAGAACCTTCACAACACGGGATGTTTTTGATTCATTATTTTCTCTTGCAACTTCATTAGATACGTTTTGTATTAAATCCTACTGGGTTTTTCGTTTTGGGATTTGTTGCATTAGGTGCAGAACTGTGCTCTGATTTTGTACAGGAAACTGAAGGTGCAGGTTTCAGGAACTGTGCTCTGATTGGCTACAGGGGAACTAGGGGTGGGAACTGCATTGTAGTTGGTTACAGAGGAACTGGAGGTGGAATGGGGGGTGGGAACTATGATCTGATTGGTTACAGAGATACAGGGAATGGTTATGGGGTTATGGATGTCTGATTGGGTATGGGGGGGGGGGACTTTGATCTGATTGGATTAAAGGAGCACTGGGGGTGGGAACTGTGCTCTGATTGATTTAATGAGGCACTGGATGTGGGAACTACTACACAATTCCAGTCTGGTTACAGGGGGATCTGGAGCTCAGGTTGGGGTACCTGGGGTACTGAGGGAGGAAAATATGATCGTTTTTTAGAGACACGAGGACACCTACACTACAGCGCACATAATTACAGAGTAAACCAGCATAAGGAGAGCACGGACTCACTGATGCGCTGTTACAGTCTATATAAAAAACCACGTTGTCAACACACCGTTAAAGTCTGACCCCCTGTCTCCTGCAGCTCTCCCAGGTGGACTGTCGGGATGCTCTGGAGATGATCTGTAACCTGGAAGCAGAAGGAGATGAGAGAGGAGCGTTTACGCTATGTTCGGGTTTCCTGACCCGACAGCTCCTGCAGGAGGACTCCTACTGCGCCTGGTCCGTTTCTAAACATGTTCCTGCATGTGGAACAAATACCACACCATGACTTACTTTTATTATTATTATTATTATTATTATTACTATTATTATTATTATTATTATTATTATTATTATAAAAGATCAGAAATCCTCAGCTCTATCAGCAAGTTCAATCCGAGCTCCACTGATTAAAGTCACCAAATATAAACATAGACCCAGGGTCAGAGTTCAGTCCGTTTTATTGTTTATGCTAGTAGAAGCAGCGTGAGGTGGTAATTAATGGTAAGTTATTCATCTCTCTCTCTCTCTCTCTCTCTCTCTCTTCCAGGGAGCTGACACTTTTCTGGAGTAAGCTCCTGAAGCGATTGGAGCCTTCAGAGCAGAGCTTTCTGGAAAAATGCCAGAAGATGTCTCAACTCGCCAAAACGGTGTTCCACCTGCTGTTCTTCATTAAAGTGATCCAGTCTGAGGTGAGTGAGTTCTTCGTCCAGTCAGCCTGGTCTTCCCTCGCTGTAGGCTAACGCTCACGATGGCGTGAAATCCGATCGAAACTTACAGCTGTTCTTGTTTTCTAATCTGCAGTTGGACAAGATCGGACTGCCAACCTGCATCGAGATGTGTATACGTGCCCTGCGAATGGAGTCCTGCGAGGGAGCCAACAAGGCCACCATCTGCAAAACCATTTCCTGCCTCCTGCCCTCTGACTTGGAAGTGAAGCGGGCCTGCCAGCTAACGGAGTTCCTCCTGGAGCCGACGGTCGACTCGTACTACGCCGTGGAGACTCTCTACAACGAGCCGGACCAGAAGCTCGAGGAGGAGAACCTCCCCATACCCAACTCTCTACGCTGCGATCTTTTCCTAGTTTTCAAAACTCAGTGGCCTTTTGATCCGGAGTTCTGGGACTGGAAGACGCTAAAGCGTCATTGCTTGGGTCTTATGGGTGAGGAGGCGTCGATCGTGTCCTCCATCGATGAGCTGAACGACGATCGGTGCGTAGAAGCGGACCGAGAGGACTTGGACTTTGCACCGGAGGAGTTCAAGGACGTTTTTGAGTGCTTTTTGGACACAACAAACGAACTTAAGGAGATCGCAGACCAGCGGCAAAAAAACAGAGAAGTGAAAAAGTTGAGGGAGAAAGGCTTCGTGTCGGCCAGGTTTAGAAACTGGCAGGCGTACATGCAGTACTGCGTGTTGTGCGATAAAGAATTCCTCGGCCACAGAATAGTGCGACACGCGCAGACTCACTTCAGAGACGGATATTACAGCTGTCCGATCTGCACAGAGACGTTTGAAACGAGAGAAACTCTAGAGCCGCACGTCGCGTCGCACGTGAAGCTGTCTTGCAAAGAGCGCTTAGCTTCGATGAAAACCACTAAGAAACTGACGGATCCTAAAACCCCTGATATTACAGCTCTGAGAAACAAAACCGGAGAAAACCAGGCACGGAAAGCCAAAGCTAAAACCTGCAACGGAGAGTCTGTCCAGCTATACAACGGAGACGCCGTGTGCTCTCAGTCCGAGGTCACCGGGGTCAGGGTCAACGGGAGAGAGCGAAACGTCTGTCCTGTTCCAAACTGCAGAAAAGGGTTCAAGTTCTTTCGCAATCTTCTCACCCATGTGAAGGATCACGGCGAGGTTGAGGAGGCCAAGCGCTTCCTGGAATTGCAGACCACGAAGATCGTTTGTCAGTATTGTCGGCGTCACTTTGTCAGCGTCAGTCACCTCAATGACCATCTTCAGGTCCATTGTGGCGCTAAGCCTTACACCTGCATTCAGGTGAACTGCAAAGCTAGCTTCGACACCAACGCCGAGCTCCTCGTGCACAGCAAAGGACATCCAGTCTTTAAGGCTAAATGCATGTTTCCTGGTTGTGGAAAGACTTTCAACGAAGCGTACAAACTCTACGATCACGAGGCGCAGCATTACAAAACGTTTACTTGTAAAGTGCCTGGCTGTGGTAAAGTGTTCCACGCTCAGTCTCAGTTAGAACTGCACGAGGAGAGCCACAACGCTCAGAAAGTGGAGACGCAGACCGCCGAGAGCGACGACGCTCGTCCTGTAGAGCCTCAGCCACGTATCTCCGGTGAACCAGCCAAGCAGGAAGTTCAGCAAGATGTCTATCCAGGGCCTCCAGTAAACCCCAGCTGCATGATGAGCCCTGCAGATCACCCAACGAGTCTGGTGAAAGTGAAGCACTCTGTTGAAAACATGCTCAGACCTGCTGGTCACGCTCCCACGCAAGCGCTTGGCCTTGTAACGTGCAAAACCGAGCCACCTGACCCAAAACTCGTGCAGCAGCAGCAGTCGCCGCCCCCGCCACAGATCCCACACGTGGACACCCAGCAGATCCCACGCGTGGACACCCAGCAGATCCCACGCGTGGACACCCAGCAGATCCCACGCGTGGACACCCAGCAGATCCCACAACCTCCAGTAAATCCTCCCATGCCTCACTTGAACGAACCCAGACCCGAAGATTCCCTGTTAGACGCGCTAATGAACGATCCGATGCTCACTCCGTCGTGCCCACTTCCACCAGCGTCTTCGTATCAGAGCCTCCTAGAAGACTTCCAGCAAGCTCCATCAGGAGATGTTTTGCAAGCTCAGATGGAGTCTGCGGTTTCACAGGGTCACACCCAGCCCTTGTACAGTAGCGAAAACGCTGAATACGGGCAATACGACCCCAATCCTGTAACCCCCATTCACACGCCGTACCCAGTCCCGTATGGGAACAGTATGGTACCCTTAATGCAGACTGCTCATAACGTTCCCCCGGTGATGCCTGTGTCTCAGAGGCTTCCTGCACAAGTCACCCCTTTCCCCACCAACAGACCGGTACAGCCCCTGCAGGCCAACACGCTTGGTTCTGCAGTCGAGGATAAGGACCGATACAAATGTGCATACGAGACATGTTCTCGAGACTACAGCTCTTACAGAAGTCTAACCAAACACATGAAAGCTGCTCACTGTGAGTTTTATACGCAGTGGAAACTGGCACGGAGGAACAATAAAGTACCCTCGGTCACCAGCAGACCTGCGTCCATGAACGGGAAACGTGTTCCTTCAGAACCCTTACAGAACCAGCTGGGTCAGAGAACTCCTGCTCCTCTGACACCGATGCAGAAACCGCCCGCTCAAGCGCACTACCCAGCAAGCTGCCTAAACTCCAGTTACCCCTCTGGGTCTTCCCATTTAACCAGTCTTCCTGCTCAGACTTTCCCAAACCAGATGGACAGCATATTGGATCCCATTGTGCTCTCACAGTTAGGAAATGCCGCAAATCAGCCTGATCTAGCTCCCCACGCTTCATGGAATTCCGTCCCGATGAACAGTTCGCTCCAGCAGCAGAATTACCATCCTCAAGCGATGACGTCTTCTGGTGGACATTTCTCCTCACAGATGGACGTTACGTCTCAATCCCAAGTGCCAAATACCTATAATGGGGAAATGGCCTACCCCTCTTTCCAGCATCACAACAACCCCTCCTGCCGCTTCTTCCAGACCCGACCAGACGTTACCGTAACCACGAACAATCCGGCCAAAATCGGCCATCCCGACGGCTCTTCTCCACCTCGCTACGTCCAGCAACCGAAGCCCAACTCGATACCTGTAGTCAAGCATACAGAGTGTGTCGTAAAACTGGAGAGAAACACAGATTTGGTTCCGTCTCCTCCAAACACGTCACAACAAAGCAACCCTCCTGCAGCCATGAACTCTCAAACTTCTCAAGACGACACTGGCGGCAGTTCCTCACACGATGGGGACGTCAAAAAAAGGAAACGGAGCAGCAGAACGAAGTGGCCTGCCATCATCAAAGACGGAAAGTTCATTTGCTGTAGGTGCTTTAGAGAGTTCCAGAGTCCTAAATCTCTTGGAGGACATCTGTCTAAACGTGCGGTCTGCAAACCCTACGATGAAGCGGTTCTGTCTGCAGATCTTCCGAGCTCGTTTCTTGAGCTTCTGAACTCCCCTCATCTGTCGGATACGCCCCAGTCCTCGCCTTCTGCACAGGTCGGTTCTGCTCAGACTTGGCCTCCGCTGAGTAAAGGCCCCCTTGACCCAAAATTGTTTCCAAATGTCACTTTTCTGAACACTAAAGATTCCATGTACAACACTGACAGTAAACCGAGCTCCAAAAGCGTCCAGCAGAATTCACCGAGTCTGGCCGAGTCTGTTGGTGCACGTCAGCAGGCTTTTGCAGAATCGTCTCTCTCTTACCTTCAAGACAGCCAAAGCAGCGTGATCCAACACACGGGAAACATCAAAGACAAGCGTGGTCCGCATCAAATGAGTTACAGCCAGTCTCGCACCCCCTTACCAAGTGACACTGCTGCCTCAGATCAACTTCTGTCTCGTTTGCTAAGTGAAAACCAAACCTCTGACTCAGACTTCAGCAGGAGTCCCACTAATCCCATCGACAGAATCCTTCAAGCTGAAACACTAAACAAGATTAAGGAGATTAAGGATAAATCTACCATTACGAACGCTAGTGGATTATCCAACGACGGGCTTCTCGCTGCCATGGCTAGTCTTGCTCAGAACCTGGTGTCGGAAAAGAGCGTCAAGGAAAGGCTTCGTGAACAGATATTAGCCGGAGACTTCCAGAAAAGAACCGGTTCGTGCCAAGGTCAAGGCGTCGAGAACTCTGCCTTACAGAGTCCAGCGATGGACGTTTCTCACCACTCCACACACGTCATTCAAAAAGCTCATCACAGTAACGAGCCTGTACGAGGTGGAGGCGGTGCTGAACTCGGTGAGTGTTACACCTCAGCTGGAAGCATCGTACCTGACGAGACCTCCAGGCAGATTCCCCCGCCTTGTGCTTCTGACGCCAATCTAACAAACGACGCGTTTAATAATCCGCCAATACAACAACACGACGACGTCGATGATGAAATCACAGAAATTCAAAAGGCTCTTGAAAGACTGGATCTGGATAGAGAAATCCGAAACCGTGACCAGACCCCTGTCGTACCTGTAGAGACGGAAGGAGTCACTAAGCCCTCAGAAGCTACGTACGCGCTCATGGTACGAGGCTATTCCTGCGACAACGACGGCTGCGGTTACAGAGCCATGACTAAAGATGCGCTCTTCAAACATCTCATGAAGCAGCATAACTACACGGAGGACATGCTTAATCAGTGTCGGAAGGAACAGTCCAACTTTGCGCCTTTTAATTGTCAACTCTGTCCCAAGACCTTCACGCGGAACTCCAACCTCAGGACCCATTATCAGTCCGTTCACAATTATTCTCATGAGCAGGTGGTGAAGATGGGGATTACACGCCATTACAGTCGGAAGTCCTCGGAGGCTGATCAGAGTCTGTGTACCACTTCGAAGGTCTCGGATTTGCTCGGTCTGATGGTTCCGAAGGCGCCCTTTTCTGGACAGCGGCAGCATGCTGAGACCGGTTCTGTCCCGGGTTTGATACCTGGTGTCGGTAGCATTAAAACGGAATTCAACTTTCAGCCTTTTAAACAACAGCTTCCTGTCGCTTCCGTGGACGCTGGTGTCCCCGGGACGATACGGAGAGCGCAGATGTTTCCAGATCATCTCCAGAGTCAGACTACTGCGCATGCGTCAGTGATTAAGGCTGTTCCTGCCTTGCTGACGTCCTCAAGTGTGGAGCAGCAGTTAAATCGGCCGAACGGGTTCGTTCCCGGATCTCTCGCACCTTCTCGCACCCATGGAATGCTCCCTGGGGGTCTGTTGCCTTCAGGTGCACCACCTGTTGCCCAGACTCCTTCAGTCTCAGCACAGGTCTGTAACCTGTCCCCGGATAAGAAGTCCAAATTGGGGAGATCTAAAATGCCAAAACCGAAGGAAGTGGCCAAGAAGGCGAAGGAGAAGAAGATGGACCTGGACGATGTTTTTAGCCCGTATCGGCCTTACCGCTGCGTCCATCAGGGCTGCGTGGCCGCCTTTACCATTCAGCACAATCTGATTCTTCACTACAAAGCAGTGCACCAGTCTGCCCTTCCCAAATTCGAAGGTAACGAAGAGGACGAACAGATGGAGGAGGAGAACGAGGAGAACGAGGAGAACGAGGAGGAGAATGACACACCTGACGGTGAAGTCTGTGAGGTGACGGAGTTTCGATGTCAGGTCAAAGACTGCTCCCGAATATTCCAGGCCGTGACAGACCTGCTGCAGCATTACCTTCAGCTCCACAAGCTTAGCCTGGACAAAGCAGGCGTCATGATGTCTGGTATGAACCTGGGCAGGTTTCGGTGCGACCAGCCGGACTGTGAGGTCACCTTCACTGGATTCTGGAAGTACGTTAACCACGTTGAAAGCGAACACAAGAAGGTCAAGCTCTCCAGATCTGAGCCTGTTGATGGGATGTTCCAATGTGAGGTGGAGGGCTGTAGCTGCGTTTATACCACACGGTCCAACCTACTGCGGCACATCATGAAAAAACACCAAGACCTTTACAAACTCCGCCTGCTCAACTCGAGAGGTGTCCGACTTGGCCGTCCTCCGAAGAACAGTTTAGTCTCGCTTGAGAAGGAAAATCGGGAAATTCATAAAAAACCTATTCCGAAAGGGGGTGAGAAAAAGAGACGGAAACAAAAGAGCCTCTGGACGAAATACGGAAACCCCATTTTGAAAACGAAAGAGGAGGCCTCCGCCATGTGCACCAAGAGGATCCAGTTACAGTACCCCTGCATGCTTAAAGGCTGCGAGACGGTCGCCGAGTCCGAGCGGAGGCTCATGAAGCATTACGTCCAGCACGGCCTGCCGAAACAGTACCTGGAGCAGCAGAGGAGCAACTACATCTTCTGCAAGAAAATGGCTCGCTCCAAGTACAAACGCATCGCGTCGAGAAGCGACGATACCGACAAATCTGACGAGAGCTCTATCGAGGCGTCCGAGAACGAGGGCGCCGGCCCCAGCGAATCGGAGTTCTCGAAGCCGACGTCCGAGAAGGAGAGCACCGAGGACACCGAAGTTTCGGACGCTAAACTGTCCAGCGACCTGAGCTCGGATATCTCCGTGGTGGTGAAGCGAAAGAGAGGGCGTCCACGCAAGGGAGAACGCGTCAAACACTTGCAGATTGCACGCAAGAGAGTGACGAGGTTAAGAGCGGCACAGAATCACTCCGTCAACTATGCAGACATCAATTCTGACTCCGCTTCGTCTGGTGCCGCGCCGCCGGCAGAGCAAAACGCCACACTGAGCTCCTTCAAGCCCATGGGCTTCGAAGTGTCCTTCCTCAAGTTCCTAGAGGAGTCGAGTCAGTCCACCGGAAAGAGGAAGACGGCGACTTTATCGGACCTGCACGCACGCAGGAAGTTCCCGACCGTGCACCTGAAGACGGCCTCGGTGGTGTGCAGCCGGATCAATCCTGACCATCACTGCCGAGATGTTCTGAAACTCGTGGAATTTAAGAACCCTCAGAAACTCACGTCTCTCAGCAAGGTGACGTTCGAGGTGCACAGAGGCTTCTCGAACGTTTTCGAACTCTTGCTCAAGCAGCTGCATGACATGCGACCCGCCGTGGTCATTCAGAAAGAGGGCGTGTCCGACATTAAGGGGTAGTTCTCCTTATAGCTCCAGTGTTACTGCGATGTTTAATGAGTTCAGTGGGTTATTAACTGTGGGGAAGTTTTCCACGCCCGTGACGCCGAACGCTCCTGTTAACGTCTGCTAATCCCTCGACAGAGACTGTGTATTAAACTTGTTTTGTTTAAAGTTGTTAATGAAAACAGTTAATGATATACCTCTTACGCATGCCCTTAAACAGTTATCCGGCACATGTTGTTGATGTTGGAAATGAACCTTTAGAGGACGATTTGAACCCGTAGCGGTTCCCCGTAGGAGCTAGCTTCCGTTGGCGTCGGACCGGTGACCCTGTAGTGCGGTGGTGAGCTGTAGGTGGTAACCATTTTAGTCTTGTTCATCTTGCATTGTAAATTTTGAACGTCTATAGCGTGGTGTCTGTGTGTGCACATACTGACTCTCCGGATAACTTACTGCCACCAGCAGTCTGTACCTTCAACAGCAGAGACCAATTTATTACAGCTTGCATTTTCTACCTCTGTGTGCTTGTGTGTGGGTTTCTTTCCTCTGTCTCCTGGACTTAACACTAAAGAATTAACTGAACATTTAGTCTTGTAGAATGAGTACGATGATTATTCAGGTGTGTGGTTTACTGCCGTATTACAGGTACGTTTCGCTGGCATACGGTCACACACAGGGTGTTTAACATTTCTCGTAATATAAAAATATAATACTACACAATTTTTAAAGTATTGTTTTTATAATAAATCAGTGGACTGCAAGAATAATAAATAAATAAAAAGGACATTGCACTACTGTTACTGTGTGTATACACGTATAGAGAGAGAGAGAGAGAGAGATATGAGAGATATGAGAGAGATATAGGAAATATTTACTTACATGTGCATTAAATATTGATAACTCATTCAATGAAAATAAAATAATTCACTTATTCTAATGGTAGAATATAAAAAACAGACTCATCCTGGCAGTCGGATCCTTTTCCACCAACTAGAACTGTAATAGTGATGTCACTAATGCAAGCCCCTCCCCCTGAGTCGGTACCACTGAGTCAGTGAGTCATTTAGGCCACTGAGTGATCTGTAGGTCCGATATACATGCATGTTATTATAAAACAACACAATATCACAGATTATTCTATTTGACAGATTATTCTATTTGGCTTTAGGTCGTTCTGCACGTCTGTGTGAATCGGTGAAGGAATTTAAATGAATCATTTAACTGAGCTCGAATGAGTCGAGTCACTAAAAAGATTTTTAAGTGCTTTTAAAATCAAATCAAGTTCTCTTTCTTAATTCTTTATTTTTTGAAGGTGTTTTTATTTATTAAGACGCATGGAGGACAGCTTTTAAAGGAATCTCTGCATTCCCACTGAAATGAAGGAACGCAAGATTTAAACTGAAACAGACCCGTTGTGCTCTTAAAATAAACAAAATAAAATCCAGAATATCACCAAAGTTATTAAGGATATATTAAGGTCGTGTCTCCGACACGAATCAGGATCGGTGTCTTTACAGTCTGTGGTCTTTTAAAATGTCTGTATAGTTGTAGATTTGGAAAAGAGTTTCTGTTTCTCAGAAGAAGAAGAAGAATAAGGAGAAGAGAAGCGAACAGGAAGTCCACGTGCTGTGTGAATCAGGTGGGAAGTTCCTTCACAGCTTGCGATGGCTGGACCCGAACCCTGTCCTCTTTGCTCACGGACGGAACGTGTTTGGGTCCGGCCGAACCGAGAGTGAGTGCGGACGTGGAGTGGGCGTAGCATCCACACGTTCTCTTCTGTTGGACCGGGACGTATCTCTTACTGAAACTCTTCCAGCACTGCTTGGACAGGATGTAGATCATCTCTGCCAAGTTCAGGACCACGCACAGGGCAGATGTGCAGCCCATGATGTAGAGGAAGATCTTCTTCTCTGTGGCTTTGGAGATGTAGCAGTCCACCGTGTTGGGACAGGGGCTCTCCGTGCACCGGTACATCCGAGGAACCTCGAATCCGCTATACATGAAGTAGAAGATGAGCAGCGTGCCCACCTCGAAGGTCGTCTTCAGGACCAGGCTGAGGAGGTACGTGCACAGCAGACCACCGTCGATACTGCCTTTATCTTCGTAAAGTTTGCGGCCGTGTTTTTTCTCGCGGTGCTCGCGATACGCCACGTGCAGGGCCACCAGCAGGGACGGCGTGGACACCATGATGAGCTGCAGAGCCCACAGCCGCGCCTGAGACACGGGGAAGAACCGGTCGAAGCAGACGTTCTCGCAGCCGGGCTGCTGAGTGTTACACACGAAATCCTTCGACTCGTCTTTCCAGACGTTTTCTGCAGCGGCCACGAACACCATGATGCGGAAGATGAAGAGCACGGAGAGCCAAAGCCGACCAATCACAGTGGAGTATTTATTCACGCCACTCAGGATGCTCTCCAGGAAAGACCAGTTCATGACTACAGGAGGAAACGTGGGGCAGTTAAAATCCCATATTCAGAACTTTTATTATTATTAATAATATTAATAATAATAATACAGTTATAAACGATATGCTGCTGATAAATGTAAACATGAGCGTAATTAAGGATCAGCTATTAATATTATTCATAATAATGTGACTGATCTAAAGATAATATAATGATATTTATTCATTTTTTTAAATACAGTATTCTTACTAGAACTAATCACGTGTTAATACACTGGTGCTCGAAAGTTTGTGAACTCTTTCTACATTTCTGCATAAATCTGATCTAAAACATCATCAGATTTTCACTCGAGTCCTGAAAGTAGACAAAGAACCCGATTAAACACACGAGACAGAAATATTAGCTGTGGTCATTTATTTCGATATTTACTGAGGAAAAGGATTCCGTGTGATAAACACAGCTGTGAGCAGCACTGAGCTGAATGAAAATCAACTGCTTAAGCACACAAGAACACAAATAATCATAAAACTGGGTTTAATGTGAACAGAAGCAACACACGTGATGTAAACCGATATAAAACCCTGTTTTAATGTGATCGATACTGCTGAGAGTATTCTAGAGGAGAACGTGTGTGAATGCGTTTCAATAAACAAAGAAGAAATAAATCCATGAGTTCCCAAAAACACAACTTCCTTTTACTTTCCTCTGAGTCCTTTTCACTGCTCAGTGCTGTGTGTGTGTGTGTGTGTGTGTGTGTGTGTGTGTTTTAGTCTGTTGTCTTCGTCTCAGTGTAAATAAATAGAAATAATAAATATATATTCACATTAATGTGTTCCAGTTTCATTTTGAGACTGAGAACCTTCCTGTTCCTCAGTGTCCAGTGTTTAATAGCTTTCATTTTACTGTGTGTGTGTGTGTGTGTGTGTGTGTGTGTGTGTGTGTGAATAATAGAAATCGTTCCCAGTGAAGTGAACTGAATGGAAAGAGTGTAGAGTGTATATTTGTGTTATGTTTATAAGTTTAGTGAATGATCTCAAAATGAAGCTGAAATCCTTCTGAGTGTCTTCTCTCTCTTCCACAGTGTAGCAGAGTACAGATGTTCAGATTTGTTGATAATAAATTGTAAATCTTACCTTACGTTATAAATATAAATGTATAATATGGAGGTGCTGTGGAGGATGATGAGGGGTTTTGGTTGTTGAAGAGACTGAAGTCGATACAGGAGGAACTCGTTAAACTCCACAGAGAGAATATGAAAGTATAATAACTCACCTGAGGATTTGGGAGGATTCCTGCTTCGGAGGAGTTGTGTACAGCAGCTCGGTCGTGTTCTGCCTCCACGTCCGGTGGAGAATTTGGAATGCAAATGTATCTGATGAAGCAGTCTCACCTGTTTGGCAGCTGTGGGTGTGGCTTCCTACGTGGTTACAGTAAACACTCTGTGCAAGGAGATACCTGAGTTCCACTGCCTTTCATTTCCATGATGCATGGATTTAAAGACACAGCACGGGGTAGTGTGCAGGGTTATGCTGCGTTATGCTGCGTTATGCTGCGTTATGCTGCGTTATGCTGCGTTATGCTGCGTTATGCTGCGTTATGCTGCGTTATGATGCGTTATGATGCGTTATGATGCGTGAGGTTTAGATTAAAGCAGGAGGAGTGAGGTGATGATGAATGGAGGTGAGCAGCTGCAGTGACTCATTCAGACAGTTTGTGTGTGTGTGTTCTGCCCGTGTCGTGTGTAAATGCAGTGTTTAGAGCAGTTAATAAAGGCAGTGAGACGTGCTGCGTGTATCACACTGACAGGACGGACATTTATATTTAATCACACAGTCACGAGGTTCTGTTTTATTAATGCAGAAAGACGAGGCGTCTTGAACACACCTCAGGGTTTCACCTGGGTATTAGGTAATAAAATCAGTATTAACTCCAACCCGCTGCACCTGACCTTTTAACCCCGTTACCTTCCGTCATCTTCATCAGGGACACGGACTCAGAGGTGCTCCTTCCGCCCTTCCCTCTGCCTGCAGCACATTAACGCGGTTCTGAGGAATTCTGAGGAACAGTGTGCTGTGAGGTCGGAAGTGTGAGAGACTTCATCAGCTTTCCAGTTCCCCAAAAGCAAAAGAGATCCATGTTCAGTAAACTGTCTCTTATGAAGGTTATATTAAGAAAGAGGTTTCATTTTCATTCTACTGTAATAGCTGTACATTGTGTGAAGAAGATACAGAAACAGCTGACTGTCGTGTGTGTGCGTGTGTGTGTGTGTGTGTGTGTGTGTGTGTGTGTGTGTGTGTGTGTAGATGTTTTGAGAGGACGTGTCTGTCTGGTCAGATGTTTATTCCTGTAAGAAATCACAAAAACGCAGAATTTCTTGTCAGTGATGTATTGCTACTGGTACATTTTTTATACATGTGTTAGAGTACATCAAAGCACAAAATACATGACGCCCCATGTCTGATTTAAGTCTGACTTAATGTACAACAAAAAGGATTCAATTGTTGTGAATTATTCATGTACTTTGACTGACTGAAGGCTAGAAAAGGGGAAAAAATGCCCAAGAATACGTCATCTTTTATGAATTTAAATTTTTTTGAAGATCTGTCAAGAGCAATTTGAATATTTTTTAATTTGTTTAATGTTAATAATTTAATGATAATTTTTGAATTCCTCTGTATTTAATCATTTATAGTGTTGAATTTGTGCCTTTGGTTTTTGACACTTTTTGGGGTTTTTATGATGCGATGTGATGATGTGTCATATTGCTTTTATTTTCTATTTTCTCTTCATCAGAAAAATAAAAATGAATATTCATTGTTTCTGGTTTTCTTCTTATCTTTCAGTTCTACAAAAAGTACAAAAAGAGGTTAAATGTATGCTATAAATCCTGAATGCTGGATGTTTTCACTCCTAATGAAATTTATTTTACTGTCTCACATGCGCCTTTCCGTCCAGCAGGTGGCGCAGTGATGTCACGGTGCAGCGGGGCTACATGGTTGCCAGATTTAGGTTATTAAGTGTAAATATTTTGGAATAACCATCTCATTTATTTTTATGTACATCACAAAATCCAGGATTAATATGAATCGTAAAATTAAATACTTAAAATTTACCGATTTTAATCGTTCAGGTGTTTTCTCATAAAACGTCATTTGCAACATTAGGCTGAATTATCTTTTTAAGTAATAAATATTTATGATTAACAGTTAAGCCAGATTCGGTGTAAAATTGTTTGCTGTTTAACAAAATTATTTTTGTACAAAATGAAATGTTATTATAATTAATATTTATATCAAATTGTATCACATTAAATTTGTCGTTACATTTGTTTGCTTGTGTAGTGATTCTTTCAATCTGGCAACCCAACGCTCTGCTCCGCACAAGATGGCGGCGCTCAGCGATTCACAGCTACGTCGATCCGTCTGTTTGTCCCTCTGTACTTTATAAAGTTCGCCTTTCTCTTTATACTTTTTTTCTCTTTATAACATTTATTTAAACTTTATTTAAAAAAATTAACGCAGTGTTTGTGTGAAAGCAGAGACTTTGTTGAGCCGCAGTCATGTCACCTTCAGAGAACGACAGTAAAGTACCCGGATTGAGAGGAGTCAGAACTACGTCACTGTTCCGCGCGGTCAACCCGGAACTCTTCATCAAACCTGTAAATCCCACATTTATTTAAATCAAATCTAAATAATACGTTTATGATGAATAAATAATAAATAAAGAATGATAATACTGGTGTAGTGAAATGTTACAGCGGTTTTGTGTAACAGGGAACAAACGTCACTTCCATAAACACGCCGTCACTACCGGAAGTGTGTGTA
>NC_071256.1:316748-329248 GCF_023375685.1 Ictalurus furcatus
CGGAGCTCTGAGAGGACTCGGATGTACGGGTTGAGTTTGGTACTAGTTAAGTTTAGTCATGTGACCTCAGCACTTGGTGTTTTTCTCTTCTTTTAGTGTGAAATATTGGCTGTACTAGCGACTGCATAGCTAGCTAGCACGCTAACTGTCCTCACGCTAACATGGTTTCAGTGTGCTTCAATAACAGACTGAAGTGTGTGTGTGTGTGTGTTTCAGTGTGTGTTCCTCAGAGAAGTGTTCGAGCTGAGTAACTACGTGGACCGCAGTCAGCTGACCGCGAGTCTGGGAGGATATTTTATCTACAGCCATGAGAGCTGGGTCTCCTTCATCAAAGTGAGCAGCGTCTCCACTCGTACCCTCCTCCTGCACTCTCGCGCTCCTCGATATCGGCCTAATACTGCCTTCTGATTGGTCAGAAGGTGTCCAGGAATTAATTTCTGTAAAGTTTATATTGACCGTAACGATAACTTCATCTCCTCGTGCTGGTGTTGATTATTCTACACCCTGAAGGGTTTATTCCTTATTTATTAGCTGTGGTGTGTTTGCTCTCAAGGCCATGTGATGTTTCATGCTCGGAGGTGTGTGTGTGTGTGTGTGTGTGTGTGTGTGTGTGTGTGTGTGTGTGTGTGTGTGTGTGTGTGTGTGTGTGTGTGTGTGTGTGTGTGTGTGTGTGTGTGTGTGTGTGTGTGTGTGTGTGTGTGTGTGTGTGTGTGTGTGTGTGTGTGTGTGTGTGTGTGTGTGTGTGTGTGTGTGTGTGTGTGTGTGTGTGTGTGTGTGTGTGTGTGTGTGTGTGTGTGTGTGTGATCTTCGTGCGTCATTCTGATCTTTCATCTTGCTTCCCCTCCAGTCTGATAAATGAGATTAATGCAGCCTCGTGTGTGTGTGTGCAGGAGATGGACAGTTTTGTGCGGGAGTTTGTGTCTGTGGTGAGGAAGTTGCCGGTGTGTATCGGCGCTCTGCAGGATTTCTCGACTCTCTCGGTTCCTAGCGAGTACGAACCTCTCGCTGTCTTCTGCTCCGCTAACGAGGCCCGACTCGAGCGTCTGCGCAGGTGACATCACTCCAAACACACGCCCCTTATTCCAGAGCTTTCTCTTTCTCCGTCAGGGTCAGTGTAGAAGGAAATGCAAACCCTGTGTAGACTTCTGAGGAAGATGAGGGTTAGGGGTTAAATATTAAGTTCTGATTCTGTAGAACCGGTTCCTTTATAAATAAACCTGATGGTCCAGAACAGAGGACTGGGGTCACGGGGTCACATGATCACACTGCTGTGAACAGAGTGGGAGGGTTTGGAGACTCATGAGTTAGCAATTCCTTCTTCCTTAATCATCACTGATCTCTGTGTGTGTGTGTGTGTGTGTGTGTGTGTGTGTGTGTGTGTGTGTGTGTGTGTGTAGGGATCTGGGTCTGGACGCCTTGTTGAGGAGGTGTGAGTGTGTGTTGGAGAAGTTTCGTTATCCTGAGAGGGACCCATGTTACCAGGCCATGGTGGGAACCGTACTCTTCACACACACTGCTCTGGAGATGCTGCAGAACTACGACAGGTGTGTGTGCTCGCTCTCTCTCTCTCTCTCTCACACGCGCACACACACAGCAGTGAAATATTTTTGTAAATCCTCATTCACACACTTACATTTTCATATTTTCACTGCACTTTATTCTCCATATTTTATTTTCTCAACGAACTTCTGTATAATTCCGTCCTCACACCTGAAGCTTCTTTGTAGAGACGTGTGTGTGTGTGTGTGTGTGTGTGTGTGTGTGTTTCCTGCCCACACACAGTGTATTGATATGTTAATGACCCTAGTGAAAGCTGTGCAATATTCACAGATGAATCACGCAGTGTGTGTGTGTGTGTGTGTGTGTGTGTGTGTGTGTGTGTGTGTGTGTGAGACACCAGAGTGTGTCTCATTTGTTGAATGTGAGGTTAAACCCCTCTCTCTCTCTCTCTCTCTCTCTCTCTCTCTAGAATCCGGGCGGCGGTGGAGAAAGTGGAGTTGCTGTGGAGACGTGTTTTCTCCAACGCTCGTCTCCAGCTGCACGTCCTCCAGCTTCAGAGAGATGCACAACAGGTCACGTGCTCTGGACACCCGTCGCTCTCTCTCTCTGGACACCCGTCGCTCGCTCTCTGTCTCTCTGGACACCCGTCGCGCGCTCTCTCTCTCTCTCTCTCTCTGGACACCCGTCGCTCTCTCTCTCTCTCTCTCTCTCTCTCTCTCTCTCTCTCTCTCTGGACACCCGTCGCTCTCTCTCTCTCTCTCTCTCTCTCTCTCTCTCTCTCTCTCTGGACACCCGTCGCTCTCTCTCTCTCTCTCTCTCTCTCTCTCTGGACACCCGTCGCTCTCTCTCTCTCTCTCTCTCTCTCTGGACACCCGTCGCTCTCTCTCTCTCTCTCTCTCTCTCTGGACACCCGTCGCTCTCTCTCTCTCTCTCTCTCTCTCTGGACACCCGTCGCTCTCTCTCTCTCTCTCTCTCTCTCTGGACACCCGTCGCTCTCTCTCTCTCTCTCTCTCTGGACACCCGTCGCTCGCGCTCTCTCTCTCTCTCTCTCTCTCTCTCTCTCTGGACACCCGTCGCTCGCTCGCTCGCTCTCTCTCTCTCTCTCTGGACACCCGTCGCTCGCGCTCTCTCTCTCTCTCTCTCTCTCTCTGGACACCTGTCGCTTGCTCTCTCTCTCTCTCTCTCTCTCTCTCTCTCTCTCTCTCTCTCTCTCTCCACCCGGTGCTCTCTTCTCAACTCTGGAAACTGTTTTTGTGTTTGTAGAAGAGCACTTTGTAATCCAGTCACAGGAATATTGAGTCTCGTCCTCAAGGAGGATGGAACTGTGATCATGTATAAACTATCTAGATCATACAGCCACACGTGCATGTTTATAGTTTGTGTCGGGGTGTGTGTGTGTAACGTGGTTGTTTATGGTTTGTGTCGGTTTCTGTGTGTGTGTGTGTGTGTGTGTGTGTGTGTGTGTGTGTGTGTGTGTGTGTGTAACGTGGTTGTTTATGGTTGGTCGGTCTCAGGTTGTGTGTGAGATGCAGCAGGTTCTGCAGAAGATGCAGTCGTGCACACCGGAGACGCTTCGAGACTCGGACCGAGCCGAGACGCTGCGGCTGGAGTTCAACACGTCCGTTTACCCTCACGTCACGGTAAAGAGAGAGAAGTGCTACACTGGGGTTTACTGTGGTGTTGGTGTGAGATGTTGAAGGTCCACCTGGAAGCATGGAGAGACTCGGGGTGCAGGGGAGAATGAATGGAGGAGTATTGTGATGGTTGAAGTTTATCGTGTGTGTGTGTGTGTGTGTGTGTGTGTGTGTGTGTTAGGCACTGGTGCGTCGTGCTGAGGATGTGTTAAACAGTGTATCGGAGACTGTGGTGTTCAGACAGACCCGGGAAGGACACGCGTGGATAAATGAGCTGGAGACGCAGACGGAGAAGCTCCGAGCACTCGTGGAGTTTCAGAACAGGAACCTGAACACCGTCTGCACCTTCCATCACTGCTACCATCAAGTACATCTTCTGTAGTGTGTGTGTGTGTGTGTGTGTGTGTGTGTGTGTGTGTGTGTGTGTGACTGAAGCTTGTGTACGATAAAGTCCAGAAATGATCACACTACTGCATTAATGTCTGTGCTCAGGTCCAGAGGTGGTACCATGTGGCAGTGTGCGAGAACTTCCTGCAGGATCTACTCTGGAGAACTTGCTCGGACAAACGTGAACATCTTCGCTCACAAGAGCAGCGTGAAGTCTTCTCGGTGATCGAGGGGTTTCTCAGGTCGCATCCTCCTCCAGAAGCGGACGAGCTAATGCAGTTGGCACACCTGGCTAATATCGTACCTGATGCACACCTGGAGAACGCAGGGAAGCAGCTGGCGCAGAGGTGACGGTCTCGAGCGAGCAGGAAGCGGGAATCCGTTATTCGTTGTTAAACTAATACGCGTTGTCCTTGTCTGCAGGTGTGCGAGTTTACGCAAGTTGTTGTCGTCTCCTGCTTCTGCGGCGTTTCGGGACCTCCAGCTGGCTCTGCAGTGGCAGTACGAGTACCTAAAGGGCAGACATGAAATCGCAGATTCGACCTCTGACCTTCGCACTCGGCGTGTCCTTCGAGATTCGGATTTCTCTCCACACTCTCTACACGTCGACGCTCCGAAAAGACGTGGTGCAAACTATCTTTCACTGCTTCAGTCCGGAGCAAAGCCGCCATCCCTCAGCTCCTTTGATTCTGGGTTTGACGGAGCAGGAAGTGGTCATCTTGAAACAGGAAGTGGGAAGACATGCCAAGAAGTCGAGGCATCCAGAGCGAAATCTCCTCGTCTGCATGTCTGTGAGGAGAACGTTTCCAGCGTATCGGAGGGTCTCACTGAGGAGAAGTCTCCTCGAGCCCCAGGTATCTGCATCATTCCGAATGCGAGTGGCGACTCTGTAAACTTTGAGATCACCGTGAAACGCTCGGCCACGCTTCCCAAAAACCCCTGGCTGAGTCTTCCTGTGGATGATCTGGAGAACTGCTACACTGTGATCATCTCTCCCAGCCAGCAGAGGGCGACGAGGAGCTGCGACCGGTTAACGCAGACCACCCATACAAGCGTGTGCAATTTCCAGGACCAGAGTACTGACTGGAGCCCCATCCACAACGTTCTCTCAAGCACGGTTACAGATGGAGGACGTGAAGCTGAAACGTCTGAGACGGTTCCCACGCTCCTCTGGGACTCGTATGACCTCCATGACCTCGTGCACGACTCCGATAGCGTGTTGCTTGGCGAGTCGGAGTGCGAATGGGAAATAAAAGAGCAGCAAGAGCTCCGAGCTGTGGAGGACACGCTGAGCCGGGCGGCTGGAATCCTGCAAGAGGAGGAGAGCGTTCTTGCTCAGGAGGAGATCTTGGATGTCCTCCTGGAAGCAGACAATCCAAACAGATTGTGGCCTTCGTGGAACGAAGATCATCAGTTTACTCAGATGGCATCCAGTGACTTGGTGGAAGAAGGTGTGATTGGATTGGAGGCTGGTCTTGCCTCCCTTAATCTTGGATCTGATGTTTTGTCTCAGGAAAGTCCAAGAGTTAGTCAGAGTGGTAGTGATACTCCATCAGACCCAGGTTCTGACCCACTCCTTCATCTTCAACTAGGAAATGGAGGTCCTGATCGATCAGAGCTTTTGAAGGAGATGGAAAATCTGAAGGTCTTGGAGGAAAAGATCGTCGAGGAGAACTTGAAAATCAGTGAGCTGCGTCGCTGTGAATCCGAGGAAGGAACGTCCTCTCTGAGCCTCGGTGAGGACCGGAAGAAGTTCCTTGAGAAACTGGAGCAAGAGAAGAAAGAAGTGGAGGAGATGGAGAGGAACCTGAGCAGGGAGATGAAGAAAGGCAAGCTAAAGCGTCAGAGCAGGAGTCGTAAAGTTGTGACGTGTTCCGTTATGGGGAAATCTTCAGTGTTGAAGGATGATGAAGCTCTCCTTATGAACTGCAGAAGATCAGCACAAGTCCTCAGTAATGGGGAGCCATGTTTTGAGGAACCCACCAATCAACAACCTTCAGACATGGCGGCAGACAATCACGTTCAGGGCAAATGTTCAGATACAGAAGCGTCCATCAGTTCTACATGTTCTATCGTAGCTTCGGGTTATTTAACCAATGACCACGTAAACACGCACTTAACTTCTCAGGATCTGCAGAATATCGACTCTACTGCATCGTCCATATCGGTTTCTGTGCCTTCGCTCGTGGAAGATGGTGTTCGCGGACGTGACTTTGAGACGAAAGAAATGTCAGACTCGGTATCTTCAGGTCTTTCTAATCCTCAGGGTCTTGCTATCGAAGAACCAGGAGATCTCTCGGATCCTCTCGACGCGAGTGAAGAGGAAAGTGCTCACGTGGATCCTTCAGAAACCTCGGACACAACTGAGCGGCGCGATGAAGATCTCAAGGTGGAAACGTCAACATCAGAGGACGTATCGTCTCCTGCGTTTGATCCTGGTGGTCCAACGCCTCTTCCTCGATCTTTTAGACTGGATAAACGGATGAGTGCAGATTGTGTAGAAAACTCATCCGATCCCAAACCAAAAGAACGCAAGAATCCTCCATGTAGAGCATCACCAGTAGACCTCAAAAACCAGAATGCCAACAATAACAACCTTCACGCTGTGGATCTCGCTGTTGGTTCGGAGAACGTGCTTGAAGAGCCTGGAAGCTCTGAACGTATCGACAGAGCTGAAGCTCAGAGATCAGATGCGAGGTGTGACCGTCTGATCAACAGGCCTCCATCAGATCTGCTTGAAATCGGGTCTGGACCTTCTGCAGCAGTGGAGAGAGATGAGGTGGAAGTTCAAGAGCGTGATGCTGACGGTGCCTTAACGAGACGTGTCTGCAGATCATCGGTCCAGGAACATCTTCAGATCTGCACTAGAGAGGTTTGGATCTAATGTCTGATCTAATGTCTGATCTACTTGAGTCGTCTGTTTAACATTAAAATAAAGAAGCATGTGTGTCTGATATCCATCAGTAAAAATGACCTGATTCTACATGCTCGTGTGTGTGTGTGTGTGTGTGTGTGTGTGTGTGTGCGTGTGTGTGTGTGTGTGTGTGGCTGTAGATGAGTGATTTTCGGACCCCTGTGGTGTTGGACACCGGTTCCAGTTTGGTGAAGGCGGGGTTTGCGGACCAGGACCTGCCCACCACCATCTTCCCCACCGCCGTTGGACTGCCCAAGTACGAGGTAACGTTTCGGAGGTCGCTGCGAGCGCGTGGCTGAAATTTCATTCGCTAATGTTCTTTAAAGTCGTAGTTTGTACCGCACCGCTTTGATCTTCCGTTACGTGCGAGAGGTTCTCCTCATGGTTCTTCGTAGAAGAAGGAATGTTAATACGACAAATTTAAATGTATACGTTAAAGGATTTGTCTCTGCAGGAGGTCATGAGTGGCGGTGTGGGGCGCGGCATGGGGCGCGGCGTGTATGTGGGACACGACGCCCAGCACATGAGGGGTGTGTTAACGCTTCATTACCCGATGAGGAGCGGCGCCGTGTCCGACTGGGATCAGATGGAGATGGTGAGTTTTTAGTCTTTCTGACTGAAACGCCTCGTTTATAACGCTGGATGAATAAAGTGATGGATCTGTTTTAACGTTTATAACCTGATGACCTCAAAGGTGAAGGTGTCAAACTTTCGCGTGTGTGTGTGTGTGTGTGTGTGTGTGTGTGTAGATCTGGAGTCACGCGTTTGAGCAGTTGCGTGTGTGTAGTGAGGATCACCCCGTGTTGCTGACGGAGGGAGCGATGAGCGCACGCGAGAACCGCCAGCGTTCCATCCAGCTCCTGTTCGAATCCTTCAGTGTTCCGCTCGCGTACATGGCGATGCAGCCGGTACTGGCACTGTACACAACGGGCCGGACCACAGGTACACACACACGCGCGCACACACATACACACTGCAGTGTTGGTACAGTTCAGAAACTTGGAGACGTGTGTGTGTGTGTGTGTGTGTGTGTGTGTGTGTGTGTGTGTGTGTGTGTGTGTGTAGGTGTGGTGTTTGACTCTGGAGACGGTGAGAGTCACAGCGTCCCCGTGTTTGATGGTTACTGTTTACCTCACGCTGTTCAGCGCTTTAATCTGGCAGGAGCCGACGTCACACTACACCTCAAACAGGTACAAGCCCTGTCTCATTCCCATCACTGCTTAGCAACTGTTGCCATGAGTCCATTACGCTTAGCAACTGTTGCCATGTGTCCATTACCTGGCTAAAGTTTTCAGCAGCACTTCCTGTGTTCAATTAGACTCCCAATCCTTTCAAAAGACTCGCCTGAGGAGACCGAGTAGACCACAGCATTAAGAGTGTGTGTGTGTGTGTGTGTGTGTGTGTGTGTGTGTGTGTGTGTGTGTGTGTGTGTGTGTTAGCTGTTGACGGAGCAGGGCGTGTGCATGCGGACGTCGGCCGAGATGGAGATCGTGCGTGAGATTAAGGAAAGCTGCTGCTGTGTGGCTCTGAACTATGAGGCGGAGCTTGGTGGAGGAGGCGGAGCCAGTGCACCGGTGCATTACACTCTACCTGACGGACATGTCGTGTCCTTGACGACGGAGCGGTTCAGGTAACTGCTCTGCGTGTGAGAAGGTTGAAGTGTCTGTGTTGATGTGACGCTGCAGTGATGAAGTTTGTTGGGTTTTAAATCTTCAGAGCTCCGGAGATTCTGTTCAAGCCGGAGCTGATCGGTCGGGATTATTATGGGATGCACGAGAGCGTTTTCAAATCTGTTCTTCAGTCGGACGTTGACCTGCGCAGGGACCTGGTGGGAAATATCGTCCTCTCAGGTACGAGTACAGCTTCTGGAAGTCCTGAATAGATCCGATGTTTTGATCATTTGGAGCGTATTAGAAGGAGTGAAGGTCCTGAGATGAAATTGAGGTTCTCCTCCGTGTCTCTGAAGGTGGGAACACCCTGCTGACCGGGCTTCCTGAACGTCTGCAGTGTGAGATCAGTCGTTTGGCCCCTGTGGGTTTGGGTGAGAGGGTAAAGGTCACGAGTCCTAAAGATCGAGATTTCTCTGTGTGGAGAGGAGGAGCTATCCTCGCCAGCATGTCGTCCTTCTCCTCTGCCTGGATCAGCCAGGATGAGTACGACGAGTTTGGACCCCAGATTGTCTTCAGGAGGTGTTTCTGAGCCGCTTCAGAACCGTTTTCAGGAGACAAATGGGCAGGACACCTCCTTTTGTTTTTTTCGTTTGTTTTGTTAAAGCATTTGGCTTCGTCCTCCTCAGGAAGACGTCTCTGGAGGGTTCGCTCTCTCTGAGAATTCTCCGGAAGGTTCTTCTTCTTAAGGGTTTTGTGGAGGACACCTTTCTTGTCGGGAGTCTGAAGGGTGCACTTTCTCACGAGGTGGCGTCTGTATTGAGGGACACGCCCTCCTTTATCACGACCCGCTCGCTGAGCGCTTCCTTTTGCTTGCTCCACTCTTTAGAAGTGACTCGAGCAGGTCTTTCTCTTTCTAGCATCTTTCTTCTGACTGAACTGTAGATCACGGTGCCAAATTCTTCTCCCTGACGTGATCTGTATATTTTGTCGTCGTCGTTTGTTCCTTGATGAGCTTTTAATGTCACTCGTGAGATGAAGGATAATATTTCTCTTTTGTGTGCTGCTTCAGACGGACGTCTCCAGAACATCTTCAGGTTCTTGTATATTAATCTTTATGATGAAATTGAAGGATGGGGTATATTTCTGTGAATAAGCGAAAGCTCTGAATGTTTACATGTGGTGGTGTTTAATCGTGGATTTCAGGTCACGAACGTGCAGCCGGAGATGAAGATGAACAGACTTTTACACGTTATTATTTTCACGCGCCTGCATCACGTGAGACCGGTGACTCGAGGTTTAGCCGAGGTTTGTGCGTGCGTGCGTGTGAGCGTTCTCCGCTTGCGTGTAATTGCTTTTGTTTGCTGTGTGGATAAATACATATCCGGTTGTTTGGATGGATTGATTTTTGACTTTGTTAAAGTTGTTGGTCACGTGATGCTCGGTTCTTCACGGAAGTCAGTTTTCCGTCATTCATCACAAACTGGTTTTGTTTGATATTATTTAAAGTAACGTTTGCTCTTGACTAGCCGGTTAGCTAGCGTGACTCCCCGATCCTCATGATGCGTCGAACACACGGGTCCTAACGCGTCCCCGTTCTCCTGAGCCAAACTCCTCCTCCTCCGGTTTTCTGAGATGTTTTCACGTTTGTCTGTGTGGTTATTTTCACGTTTTTGTGTGTGTAAATCACTTCGATCCCAGAGAACGTTTAATTCAGGAGTGGAAGTATTGCTGTTACTAGAGCGGGAGAAGGAGATGTTTAAGGGCGCTGGTCTTCTCCGTCTCCGGGAATGTTCACGTTTATCCCGAATCCTGATCTCGCACCCCTGTGTGTTTCTGCCATGTGACCTGTTTTTAAATAATAAATATTTTAATCGTAACTGTGTTGGTGTTTGTGTGATGGTTCTCGTGTCCACCTCTGTGTCACACAGAGATATTCTAACTCTCCTCTGACGTGTTAACGGACCCATCAGTACTCTGCGTCGCTTCTAATAAGTGATGTGCTACACACACACACACACACACACACACACACTCTCTCCAGCTCCATTTTCCAGGTAACCTGGGGGATAATCCAGAAAGCAGGGTTAATTTATAGTCACCTTTTTTCTTCTTTCTCTCCATTTGAAGTTGTAGAAGGTCCAGCTCCAGGTCACTTTCCTAATTTGCCTTTTGAAGAGGGACTTTTTATTATTTATTTTTCTACACAGCTCCTTTGCAGGAAGACAGAGTGATAATTCAGTGTAATTTATTATAAGTGTCTGTAACACCGACCAGGTATTTGTGTATAAATCAGGATAAATGCAGACATTGTGTTCACCCTGCTGAGATCCCGTGAGCAGGGAGCTGGACCCTGCGCTGTCCAGGAATCCCCGCCGTGGTCTTTAACAGGACAGGGACAGTTTTAATAAATCACACCTCTCCTTTTTTTTTTTTTTTTTTTTTTTTTTTTTTTTTTTAAATAAAGGAACTGCATTATGTTCAACCTCGGTGCGAGTCCCAGCATCTTCATTTTGTTCCTCTGTCACTGCAGAGCTGATCTCTTCATCTTCATCCTACTGGACAAATCACTGATGTTTGGTCTCGCACACACAAACACACCCGAAGACAATAATCACTGTTGCAGGAGCGTTTATTAATAGGACGTGTTCATCAGCAACTGTAAGGAAATGAAATCATGTACATTCTCAAACAAATACAACTGATATACAAAGACGAGGAGTAAGGGCAGTACGCTTACGATTACAGAACACACCAAATGCAGTAAAATAAAATAAACATGCACAAGTGAAACTCCGCCAATAAAGAGTTATTGTAAAGTTCTTTTTTAGAGCGTGGCAGTGTTTATCATCATCTTGATTGTTTAAGGATAAATCACTTAAAGCACTGGAAACGTAAAAAAAAAAAAGAAGTCCGAAGTATTAATATGCTACACACATTTCACCAAGCCACTTATATCATGAGAGGTAGCTGACTGCCCCCTGGTGACTGCCCCTGGAACTGCCCCCTGTGGTGACTGCCCCCTGTGGTGACTGCCCCCTGTGGTGACTGCCCCCTGGAACTACCCCTGGTGACTGCCCTTGGATGAAGGGACAGTGGCAGCTCCTCAGCCGGAGTGAGAGAAGGTGCTGCTGGTCCTCCAGCCATTTTACTGCCTTCTGTGTCTATATAGAACCTAGAGAGAAGTTATTGTAGAAGGTTGGGCCAATTAGTTCGGTTACAATTTAGTAAGTTTATAAAATATTATCTTTTTTTGTGTTTCATTTTGACTTCAAGCTCCAAGTTGTTCTGGGTCCAGAAGGATTCCACCTGATAAAATATAAAGTCTATTTTATTATTAGTATTATGTACAATCTTAAGAAATTTCAGGAGGGATAAAAGTAAAGGCAACTCTGTTCAGTGTTACGGTACAGGTCTAATAGGATCAGTGTTTCATTTAGCGTCATGATGAAACTTTTCAGATATTTATGAGATTATAAATTCACTCGGGGTTTATGTGAGGGTAAATAAACCCTGTTGTTGGGAACACGCCCCTGGGCTGTGGTAGAAGTGCTGCACAGCCGCGTGTCTCACACAGGCTTTTATTTTGAAAAGCGCCGCCATTTTGTATGTGATGGTACTGTTTCCGGTTTTACAGCAGGAGCTGCACGTGTGTTCAGCTACAGGAGAGTAAACGGTGTAAAATGACAAAGTCAGGCGGTGTGGTGTAAGTCTGTGTTATTATTATTATTATTATTATTATTATTATTATTATTATTGCTCTGGTTTGCGCTCTTCAGTGAGGACAGTGGAGTTTAAACTCAAGTGTTGTACTACAAGGGGTCATGTGTTCAGTTCGCTAATGACTAAAGCTAACCTGCTGTAAAGTTTGTAATGGATTAAAACAGCAGATGATGAAGATGATGATGAAGAAGATGAAGATGAAGACGTGTTTACTGACAGTAACTGAAGCACTCTGTGTGTTCTTCTGAGCTGTGTTCATGGCACTGTGTCTATAATGTGTGATTTCTTACTGTGTCTGTAATGTGAAGTTGTTCATGAACACTGCAGAAACTCTTCCATCTGCACTTCCTGAAGGAGCTCCTGCTCTGAACTTCACTCAGGAGGAAGAGTAGAAAAGAAAAACGGAATAACAACAGCATCACGAATAAAACACAGGACTAGGTGCAGAGATGAAAGAGAAGAGGGAGGGACTGAAATGAGAGAGAGACACACAGAGAGAGAGAGAGAGAGAGAGACACAGACAGAGAGAGACACACAGAGAGACACTGAGCGAGAGAGACAGACAGAGAGAGACAGAGCGAGAGAGAGTTTTAGGGAAGAATGGAAGATGAAAGGATGAAGGCATGAGAAAATAAAGAGAGAGTGTTGCTGTGTGCTTATTAATGTTAATCTTCTTCGTTTCTATCCGCAGGAAGCCGAAGACGAAGCGCTCCAAGCGTTTCCTGCAGACCCGAG
>NC_071256.1:331748-339248 GCF_023375685.1 Ictalurus furcatus
TAGAGACTAGGTTCACTCTTCATGGCTGAAGTGTGTGTGTGTGTGTGTGTGTGTGTCAGGGTGCTGTTGAAGAAGTCAGGCTGTCGGACACCGAGGATAGAGTTGGAGGAAATGGGTCCGTCATTAGACCTGGTTGTGAGAAGGACTCACCTGGCCTCAGATGACCTGTACAGGACCGCACTCAGACAGCCCAAAGGAGTCAAGGTGAGTGTACTGAACACCTGTGTGTGTGTGTGTGTGTAAGTAAGAGAGTGGGACACTCAGGGTCACACGTTAAAGTATTGGCACTTCCTTTTACACACACAGATGTACGAGTTCAGCTTTAATCCCTCACCTAACATCTCCTGGTTAGACCTGAAGCGCCGCCCCCTCTGACAGAGTGCTGGACTGGTTCAGTTCATATGATGCTGATGCAAGTTAATTCTTTAGGATAAACCCCTTGGGATGAACCATTTTGTTTACCGGGGGTCCTATAGACATTATACGTTACGTTAATGTACGTTGTAATGTCTTTTTTTTTTTTTTTTAGTTAAGCACAAATTACTTCCTGTGAATTACGTTACGCGCTCGGCTTCGTACTCGGATCGGATTAGCACAGCGAGCTAACTTTATTAGCTTGGTACACTCATCAGACACACCAGCGATCTCTGCTGCTTCCTTCCAAGCGTTATATTTCCTCCTAACGTCTCTGTACACGTGTAATATGACGGGGTAAGGTCAAACCACGGGTATGGGTTTTTCTCCCGTTTTTCAGTAGGAATTAAAGCTGAAGAACCGCCGGACCACACGCGTCGTAGGATCGCTCCGAGGATCGCTGGATCGCTGGATTGGTCACTTTTATAGCGTCGTAACGAATTTGCTGAGAATTCAGAATCTCAATTAGAATTTACGCAGAAAAACGACCGCCTGTCCGTTACAGAAGAATATCAGATCTTCACTCGCTCACGGTTAATATAATCTCTAATCACCAGCTGCTTTATTCACTGAAGTGCTCATGGTGGCGTATTCGCGTCACTAATCAGTTCTGTTCAGTTATTGCGATGTTATTTGTTTAGCGCTTTCATCGAAGCACGTCGTCACTAAGCGGCTTTACAGAAACGATCTAAATTTTCCCTTTCTAAATTTCTCCCTCATCCTGTTTTGCAGCCCAAGAAGAAGAAGAACGTCTCCCACGATACCTTTGGCACCAGATACGGCCGGCTGCACATGCAGAAACAGGACCTCAGCAAACTGCAGACCAGGAAGATGAAGGGACTGAGGAAGAGGAAAGGAGATGTCGCCATGGAGACCGGAGAGACGATATCACCCAAGAAATCCAAAGCTCAGGAATAAAGGCATCTCTGTCAGAAAGGACATGATTTTTTTTGTATTATTATTATTAAAAAACCCGTCTGATCCTTCTGCGGTGGTTGTGACTCGGCCGGGTCCCCTCTGGAACACATCTGTGTGACTCGTTGAACACGTTTTTGCAGTTATTGGTGGTGTTTATTTGTAAATGTTCAGGTTCTAGGTTTTAAACCTCACCCTGGCCCTTTAACAACAACAATAAACTGCTGAATATTTTCACCAGCTCCACGCTGTGTGGTGCGCTTCCTTCATTTCACCACTAGATGGGGCGTGAATGAAAGTTTACTTTCCATGCACACTTAAACAGTTCCACATGTTAAATAAACTGATTTGCCATAAAATCATGAGTTATTTTGTGAAGAGAAGCCTTATTTTAGATGGAGTGTTGGGAGAAATGTTTAGTTTCTGACCGCAGTGCAACCACAGTGTGATCGTTACCATCGTCAGATCGGTGCTTGTTACCCGTGGTGCTGACAGATCGGTGGTGATGTAATGCTGATGTTCACCCAGCATGTTTATGATGTTAATAATTCCTCCCCGTCAGTGGAGTGCAGGACTGTGCTCATGCTCGAGGTCATACAAGGTCATTCTTAAACAGAAAGCAGCTGCACCTCTGTGGGATGGAAAAGCATGTAAAAAATACATAAAATACTGTGGAACGTGGGAGTTTAACTGTTAATAAGAAAAAAACAAGAATAAATCTGATCGACAGTTGTTTTTTGCAATAATTTAACTGTTATTAAAGGTATTCAAGATGCAAATAGTTATTGTTACAAGTGTTTTAAATGAACACGTTTCCTTTAACATAAATTAATTTATTAATTATTTAGTGCAGATGATAAGCAAGTTGATAAACGTCATCAGCTTGGTTTTAACTGATCTTAATTGTTCCGTATCCTCTGGGTCTGTTGTAGGGTCTCTGAGGATTCCCAAAGAGGAACAAACAAAAAATCCTAAAGTTTGTGTTTTCCAGACTCAGTAGTGTCATTAATTTCCTCAGTATGAAGAGGAAAAACATGATGGTTTTTGCTTTACATGACTCCGAAGTGAAACCTCTGTGGAATGTGCAGGAATGTTGGAGTTTTTCCTTTCTCATATGTAAAGGGAGAGATGCGGTGTGCTGAGGAATGGGGTGCCAGTACTTTTTTGTTGGGATGCCAAATGGACCACAGTGTGTAAGTGTGCACCTGTATTTTTTTTTTTTAAAAGTGCGGTACCTGTGTGACTGTTCTGAAGGTGATCACCTCGGTTCCCCTCTGAACCATCTGCTGAATCAGCGACTTTCATTCGTACTCCTTCCTCCCAAAAACAATTACACAGACATTTACACACAGCGGTGCCCGTGGTTATAACCGCGTGCATCGCTGCAGCATCAGTGTTTTAGTAAAATACAGATCAATATTTTAGTTTTATTTGAATGTTATATTCCATCAGATAATCCAGTACATTTTCATTCACACCTTGTTTCTTGTACACATCTGTAAGTGATTTATGATAATGTCAGTCCTGTGTACAATTAACACTGTCCATCCATCCATCTTCAACCGCTTTATCCTTTTTAGGGTCGCGGGGAACCTGGAGCCTATCCCAGGGAGCATGGGGCACAAGGCGGGGTACACCCTGGACAGGATGCCAATCCATCACAGGGCACAATCACACACCCATTCATACACTACGGACACTTTAGACACACCAATCAGCCTACCATGCATGTCTTTGGACTGGGGGAGGAAACCGGAGTACCCGGAGGAAACCCCCGCAGCACGGGGAGAACATGCAAACTCCGCACACACGGGGCCCTGGCGGGACTCGAACCCCGGACCCTGGCGAACGTGCTAACCACTAAGCCACGTGCGCCCCAATTAACACTATTAAACATTAAAATACTCATCACAAACGGTTCAGGTAGAGTTCATCAAGTCTTTATATTTAGATTAGTACACAATGAATGCATGTTTGTTTGTTATTGTTTTTGTTTATTATGAATGCGTTTGTATAGGATAATATAACACTGCTTTAGGGATTAAGGTTACTGTATTCACTGAAGGGGTTGGCTGCGTCCCGTCCAATCACACCGTAAATGTATGAATATGCAAACGTACCCACGCCCACTCTCGTGCATGTATTTAGACCGCACCGCAAGGCTGCAGCGTGTCAGTATTGCAGCGGTAACGCCTGGGCGTTGCTTCAGCAGATAAGCACAAGGCACACAGCATGTCTGATATAAGCAATCCATAAATCAGAACCGAGCTGTTTGAATCTTTATTCAGTCTTTCTTAAATATTTTTTACAGATTTAAATCCAGAGGTCTGCTGTAGGGAGAGTGTGAGTGTCACCTCATTAGCTTTGTACACAGTTTACAGGAAACCGTAAACGCCAGGAAAGGAGATCAGTACGACAGAAGACAGAACCATGAGTGAGAACCATGAACCCGAAACTCGTGAGGACACCGAGCCCACGGTACCGGCGGAGCAGCCTGAGGGAAACCCCACGGAGGAGCGCTTAATCGAGCCGGAGGAGGTGAAGCAGGAGAACGGCGGAGATGGGGAGAGTCAGCGGGCCGCGGTGGAGAAACAGCCCGAGTTTGTACACCCCGAGGGCGGCTGGGGCTGGGTGGTCATGCTCGCCTCCATGTGGTGCAACGGATCGGTGTTCGGAATCCAGAACGCCTTCGGGATCTTATTCGTGTCCCTGCTGAAGGAGTTCGGCTCCGAGAATGATGAAGACCTGCGCTTCAGGACAGGTATTACCTCAGTTTTACCTC
Organism: Ictalurus furcatus; assembly: GCF_023375685.1. Classification (NCBI taxonomy): domain Eukaryota; kingdom Metazoa; phylum Chordata; class Actinopteri; order Siluriformes; family Ictaluridae; genus Ictalurus; species Ictalurus furcatus. The sequence goes on from NC_071256.1 coordinate 335,860, forward strand.
ACATTAACCCCACTTTACCTCCGTTTTACCTCACTTTACCTCAAGAACCTGTCTGTGTGCTGATAAAGTCATTATTGACTTCTTTTTCGAGCCGCGCGCGTGGAACAAAGTTCGCGCCAGATGGCGCGCGCGCCGAGACACTCCTGCTGTGTCACGTAGACGCGTTATTACCGCGTTTAAATGTTCATTAAGCTGTTATTAACACGTCACCGATTTCACCGGTTAGCAGTTTAAACACGGAAACAACTAAAATAAAAACAACAACAACAACAACCCCATGAACAAACACCGTGTGCTGTTTTGGAGAAGTGGAGAAGGGCTCGCACGTGTCGCGTGCTCAGCACACTTCTCTCCACGAGAGGATTTTTCTCCTCTTTCTCTTTCTTAACGGATTTAGTTTATAAACTTCTCCTCATCCATCTCTCAGTTACTGCTCACAGTTACCTCAGGAATACCCCGCTGGAGCGGTATTAACGGTTATTAAGGGTTAGTTTGTTGATCATTGTTTTGTTTCCGAAAGATAAAAAGCTCGTTATCAGCATCTCATCTACCTGTAGCCTTTAAAGCGGAAGTGGCGTCATGTGACGTCAGATACTGTTTCCTGGTAATGGAAAGCTCATGTTTGTGTGAAAGTATGTTCTGTGTGTTGTGTAGAAATAAAGAAAGGTTTAATAATAAACATGTTTGTTGGTGTAGGATTAGTTGAGTATGAGTTTATCACACTGGAGTAGTGTAGTGTTAGCGGTGTTAGCTGAGAGTGTCATAAACATCAACTTTACACACTTCTTTAAAGAAATCTTTTCTTAAACATGAAACTCTGAGCTGATTCCATGGTTTTAATGGCGTTTTAATGGAAATGGAAGAAAAAACAGGATGTTAATTTGCATGATGTATTAGTTCAGTCAGAAACCTTGTTCTGTAATTAGCTTATTTGATAATAAAGTTAGCGGTTGGTGCTGTGGGCGGGGCTTACGGCGATCCCACACTGTTCAGTCAGAGATCAGATAGATCAGATAAGTCTGATGTATTAGTGGTTGTTACTCATAATCGAGTATATAATGTTTAAACTTATTGAGTTACTACACGATATTTAAACACGGCGTACAGAGATGTGTGTGTGTGTGTGTGCTGGACAGAGATACGCTGTGTTATAAAGCTAACGGCTAAAGTAAGCGTGGTGTTCAGTCTGATGGCATACAGGCATAAAACCTGCTCACACACACACACACACGCACACACACACCCACCCATACACACACACCTGTAATTCAGTGCACACACTCAGCATGTACGCTTACTCTCTTGTTCAAAGTCTGAGTTTAATCAGCAATGTGTTGGTATGTGCTGAGTTCTCACACACACACACACACACACACACACTCACACACACAGCGTTTCTATCTTTGCCAAAGGTCTATCTCTGAGCTGCACTACACACACACACACACACACACACTCACACACACAGCGTTTCTATCTTTGCCAAAGGTCTATCTCTGAGCTGCACTACACACACACACACACACACATCGTTTCTATTTTTGTCGAAGGTCTATCTCTGAGCTGCAGTGAGGAAGATGCTCTCAAATTAGGAAACTGACTTCAGCTTATCTCATACACACACACACACACACACACACACACACACACACACATAGTTCAGAATGAGATCTCTGACCCGTGTGACCTTTGACCTTCAGGGACATTAAAGATTGTGAGTGCTTTATTACGGCTGATGGTCACATCCTGGTCTCCGACAGCGCGCCGGCTTTGTGTTTAGTCTCTCAGTGAGGTGTAAATCCCGTGTAATTGAGGTGGAAGCTGTGTTTATTGGGGCTGAAAAGGTTCAGAGAGGGGATTAGTGAGGAAGGACAGGCTAATCGCACAGTGGGGGGCAGATTAGGGGGGAAGAAAGGGTGGATTTTGAGACAGAAGTGGAGGGGTGGCGGCCTGTTTTCGAGTATATTTGAGGTAGAACCTGAAAAAAAATAGATAAATCAAGTGCACGCAATAAATGTTAGTATTGAGGGGGGTTTGGGGGGGTCGGGACTGGTGTGTGACACAGTTACAGGGTAGGCCCTTTCTGCCTCTGGATGGAGCTCAAATCGTCTCCAATTCCAGACTGCTGGGACTACGGCTGCTCCTAAGGCCATACAGACTTCATATAAATCCATAATGAACTTTTTCACACTATCTGTTGTTACCCAGATGAGGACGGGTTCCCTTCTGAGTCGGGTTCCTCTCAAGGTTTCTTCCTCTTAAAACATCTTAGGGAGTTTTTCCTTGCCACCGTCGCCACTCAGTGGCTTGCTCAGTTGGGATAAATTCGCACCTTTAATATCTGTATACCGTGTTGATATTTCTGTAAAGCTGCTTTGAGACAATGTCTATTGTAAAAAGCGCTATACAAATAAATAAAAATAAAATTGAATTGAATAGATTTGGGGAAAGAAAAGGTGTATTTGGTTTGTGCATCAATGGTATGAATGGATTATAATAAAAGTGTAGAGATGGGGGAGGGACGGAGGGAGGGCAGATTTTGTCAGGTTGCCTGATTCGGGAGGGTAAAAAAAGGAGTATATTGAGCTGGACCTGAGGGGTAGATGTAGGGGACAGGACAAGTTGACTTGGACAGGAAAGGAAGAGCTGATGTGGTGGATGGAGGTAGAGTTTTACGGATGGAGTGGCAGATTTGGGTGGAAAGAGAGGCATCTGGGCTACAGGAAGGGTTGAGTTCAATGTAAATTGGGCAAATTTAAGGGGACAGAAATGGTAGGTGATGGTGAGGGGTACATTGGGCAGAATTGGGGTGACAGTAAAGGTGGGTATAGTGGGGCATAATGGGATTAGTTTGGTAGGAGAGAGTAAGAGATCTAAGGTAGGATCACAGGGAGAGATTCTAAGGGGGCAGAATGAAAGGGTAATAAGGTGGTGTATGGTATAATGGTAGTTCTGATGAGGGAGGAAGAGCAGTTCTTTGGGGGCTTAGTCTTTCTGAGTCTATCTACTAATCTCCATTTGGTCATTTTATTCCACTCTTCCATGCAGAAAAGCCCCAGATCTATCAAATAGCGAGGGGATCTCCCTTACACAGTCCTCTTCAGGTCATTCTACAGGTTTTGGATAGGATTTAGATCTGGGTTCTGATTGGACCGCTCCAAACCACTGATCTTCTTCTTCTGAAGATCTTTTGTTGGCTTGGATTTGTGCTTCGGGTCGTTATCGTGCTGGAAGTAGGCTTGCAGTGATACTCTGTGTTCCCGGTGTTTGGCTGTACAACGATTACATCATTTGCCCACCATGGCTCCGCCTCCACCCCGGCTCCTCCCCCACCGTCATTTTACCGGTGTTGTCACATGTTGATTAACCGGTGGGAAAATTTCCTCACC
>NC_071256.1:346748-364248 GCF_023375685.1 Ictalurus furcatus
CCCGCTGCTCTCGTCCCTGCTGCTCCGCCTCGGCCTGCACAGCACCCTGCGCGTCCTCTCCGTCCTCATGTTCCTGCTCCTGCTGGCCGGGTTCACCTACAAGCCCCTCCTCCCGCAGAGGGCGGAGTCAAAGAAGGCCTCGTTAAAGAGAATCTGTAACGTCCAGATCTGGAGGAGTCTGAGTTACAGGATCTGGGCCTTCGGGATTCCGGCCGCACTCTACGGATACTTCGTCCCCTACGTCCACCTGGTCAGTGTGTGTGTGTGTGTGTGTGTGTGTGTGTGTGTGTGTGTGTGTGTGTGTGTGTGTGCATGTACACCCATCAATGCTTACACTCTCTCACTCTCACGGTCTCAGTGTAAATATTTATACCGTGTTCTTAACCTCCATCGATAAGCCTAAATACATGTTTCAGTTTCACACACACACACACACACACACACACACACACAGTGAGAGATTCCTGTGGAGAATGTGATCTGTCCTCCATAAACACACCGCCGTGTCCAAATAAACACCATCTCACACACACACACACACACACACACACGCTGTTACTTCAGTATTGTGTTAACTCACAGCATGAAAACATGAAAACAATATGAACCGTCAAAACACTGTGTGTGTGTGTGTGTGTGTGTGTGTGTGTGTGTGTGTGCCCCGACACACCGCAGCAGTGAGTGTGAACTTTACACCACTCTTTTTGCTCCATCACACACAAACACATCATTATTACGCCTCTCTCGCTGCCTCTGAGACACACCCACTTTTTAGGGACCGAGGGCACTAGGGAACATGGGAACCTAATAACTAGGGCGGAGGGAAAGTAGGGGTCTGGTAACCCAGGGGTGTGTCTGAGCCGCTAGTAGTCTATCGTAGAAAGTCTTAATTAGTCTCTCTAATTAAGACTCGGCCGTACACTTTGTGGTACACTCGGCTGTGCGCTCAGTAAAACTTTGGGCCTGACACAAAGTGTCTTGTTGGTCTTGTGACCTGTAATGATGTCACTTCCTGTTTCTCTGTGCTGACGGTGGCAGGTTGTGTGTGTGTGTGTGTGTGTGTGTGTGTGTGTGTGTGTGTGTGTGTGTGTGTGAGTGAGATACGGCAGTGAAAGTGCAGATGAGTGAGTTCTGAGAGTCGTATCAGCATTTATCATCACAGACATTTTATAACTGATCTACAACCTTCGACCTTTCACAAGAACACTGTTTTTCTCACACAGACTGCAGAGAGAGAGAGAGAGTGTGTGTGTGTGTGTGTGTGTCTCTGCTGCTCTCAGATTGGTGTGTCTGGGAGGTGGAACTGCTGCTGCCATCTGGCAAACATTTCCCCCTCATTTTTATGTGTGTGTGTGTGTGTGTGTGTGTGTAAAACAGCTAGCCATATGAATAAGTGATTAGCAGCAGATAGAGGCAGGGTTGGAATCGAGGGTGCGGTTGATAAAGATTTTATTTAGCTAACTTTCCCTTCCTCTTTGCCAAACGCTAGTATTCTATGATTGTTGCTATAGTTACGCCTCAGAGGGTGTTTTCTGATTTCTCTTTTACACTCTGTGCCCTATAAAACATTAAAACCACCTGCCTAATACTGTGTAGGTCCTCCTCTCCTGGTGCCTCTGAAACAGCTCTGACCCGTCGAGGCCTGGACTCCACGAGACCTCTGAAGGTGTGCTGTGGAATCTGACACCGAGACGTCAGCAGCAGATCCTTTAAGTCCTGTGAGGTGTGAGGTGGGCCCTCTGTGGATCAGACTCGTTTGTCCAGAACATCCCACAGACGCTGAATCGGATTGAGATCTGGGGAATTTAACACCTTGAACTCTTCGTCATGTTCCTCAAACCCAAAGTTTCCCAGGAGAACATTGCCCAGAGCATGGTGATGTTCTGGACGGATTTATTTCATTTCCACCCTCACTGTGTCTGTACACTGTCTCTATAACACCATTTAACAGCTACGCGCTAACTCGCTTAGTCGTTAGCTTTAGTCATTAGCTTGCTTATATTAGGAGGCTTTGTTTCTCAGTTGCCTAGCAACAGTGTTGTCCATCAGGTGATGAGAGAGAGATTTCATTGAGAGAGAGAGAGAGAGAGAGAGAGAGATTTCATTGCATGTAAGACTTTGAACAGGAAATCTGCTTCCTGTCCTGCTTCGAACATGTATGTGTGTGTGTGTGTGTGTGTGTGTGTGTGTGTGTGTGTGTGTGTGTGTGTTAATCGCACTTTTTGCTCTCGGATTGGTGTGTCCAGGGGGAGGAACCACTGCAACCATTCAGCACACATTCCCCTTACTGTGTGTGTGTGTGTGTGTGTGTGTGTAGATGAAGCATGTAGAGGAGCGTTTCGGCACCGATGCGAATAAGGAGGTGTTACTGATGTGTCTCGGCATCACGTCTGGTGTGGGACGTCTCATCTTCGGCCGTGTGGCCGACTACGTCCCCGGAGTGTACAAAGTGTTCCTGCAGGTAACACACACACACACGCACACACGCACACAATGTTCCTTTTGTAATAGCCATTACCTACTTTCCCCCTTCCCCTAGTTCCCTCCTTCACTGTCCCTAGGTTAATCTTCTATATTTTTTCCACATATTTGTCCGAACCCCGAGACTTCCCTAACGAACTCATCTTTAAACACTGCTATGGCCCTACATAGGTAGCCTATTTTATAGGGCACATGGAAAAAGTAATTTAGGTTACAAGTGTGTGCTAGATTACAGGATGAGGACAGGGCCAGTCTAGTGACTTTACAGCCGTCGATGCTGATTTCCCATTGGCTATAAAAGATAATAATAATAAAGATGATGATGATGATGATGATGATTAAAACGCTCCTGTAGGTGTCGTCGTTCCTGGTGATCGGCGTGATGTCGATGTTGATCCCGGTGTGTGACGTGTTCGGGGGTCTGATCGCTGTGTGTTTACTGATGGGGTTGTTTGATGGGTGTTTTATCTGCATCATGGCTCCCATCGCCTTCGAGCTCGTCGGCTCCGAGAACGTCTCTCAGGCCATCGGCTTCCTGCTGGGCATGATGTCCGTACCTATGACCGTGGGTCCCCCTATCGCAGGTACACACACACACACACTCACAATTAAGTGCAGTTCACGTCACACCTCTGAGGTTCGCCAGATTTCCAAATATCCCAAAACAGAGCTGGATAATGAGGACTGAAGGAGGAAGTGCTGTAGTGTGTGTTTTCTTTGCTGTTAAACGTAATACTCTGGTTTAATTGAACAAAATGGCTTCCGCACTGGTTATTCAGCAGCACAGAGAATAGCACTTGATCCAGCGCACACCCTGTTATTTCACTTTTTATTTTATATCTGTGTGTGTGTGTGTGTGTCTCAGGGTACCTGCGTGATCGCCTGGGCAGTTACGACGTGGCGTTCTACCTGGCAGGGATCCCTCCTCTGATCGGTGGAGCCGTGTTGTGTTTGATCCCGTGGGTGGAGCAGAGGAAGAGGAGGAAAGAGAGGAAGAATAAAACCGACGACAGTATGGCACAGAGCATGATCACACACAACGACACGGAGAAGAACAACAAGCTCGAGTCTGTCATTTGAGTCTCTCTCTCACACACACACACACACACACACACACACACACACTTGGCATTTCTGAAGAACTCACTGAATGCATGTGTCATGTGTGTTAAGTGTGTTTTTATATCTTCGTGACGACCAAATGTCCCCACAATAGTTAAGTCAGTGAAAGGTCCTCACAAGGATAGTAAGACAAACGTGTGTGTGTGTGTGTGTGTGTGTGTGTTCTGTTTTATTTTATTCGGAACACCTTACTATATATATGTCATGTCTATATTATACAAAAATCATAAATATAAAAGAAAACCATATACGAGTCATTATATAAGTGAAACATAGACCTTTAATGAAATATACATTTCACTTTATAGACTGATTTCCTCGACTACAGTAAATCAAATTTAATTGGCTTCTTTTTCTTTTTAAAGTCTATGCAGAAGTTTTACTCAGAACTTTATACGTCCATATTAGGAATATTTATGTCGGATTTTGTAAAAAATATATATATATATATTTAAATATCGAAACCAAAGACATTTTTAATCGCAGTGTCCGTCCGGTTCCTAAGCTGTAGTAGAATATACAAGTCACACTACACCTTTGATCTGATTTTAAATTCTGATTTTAAAGGCAGTGATGAAGCATTAAAGGGATTCGAACATAATTTCACTTTAGTTATTTAGATGTTTTTTGTTTTTTTTTCCTGAAGACTGAAATCGACCATTTTAAAAAAGAAAGAAAAAACATTCTCTATGCAATGCGGCTACGAATATTAATTCTTTTTTTACGCTAAGTGCCGCTGATAAAAATTCAGGGATGTAATTAATCGTTAACTTTAAAAGGGCTGATCTGGAGGAACATTAGCACAGCTAGCTTTGTCAAGCACCTCGCTTGTGATGTGTGTGTGTGTGTGTGTGTGTGTGATTAATGACTCGATCTGTAGGTGTAAATATAATCTACCTCAATTTTACATCACAGGCTTTCAGACACAAGGGAAAATCATTCATTTCATTTTAAAATCAGTTTTAGAATTTAAAACAATTCTGTTGCTCTGAATCGCATCGTTACGTTATTGTTTTATTATATTTTATTATTATATCAGTGTTCGTGCCTTAACCTGGTCGTGCGAGTCTTTAATCAACCCCGAGTCTTTGTATAATTCGTGTTTATGTAATAAATAAGGAAAACGCTATAATCGGATATATTATTTCAAATATTTTTCAAAGAATATTCTATACATTTTGCTCTTTTTTTCTCATCTGGTTTCCAAATAATAGTAAAAAAAAACATCTGTATTTCAGAATGCGATATTTTCATTTTGTGGTGTTTTCGTGTCCGCGGTCTCAGCGTGTTGTCTTTTAAAAAGGCTTTATAAATGTATTATTTTGTGTGGGAAATGAACTGAATCTTTGATTTCATCGTAAAATTTTTTCGTTTTTAGTGCAGACCTGCGGCGAAACTCATTTTATCCTCCTCATCATCATCGCGATATTGCGTTAGGGAAATATTACTGTCGTGGTGAAGTATTATGAGAGACGGTTCTGTCTGCAGTGTTTTAGTAACTTCAGTCAGAATTACAGGATTAATTCTGTCTCTTCATGTCCTCACGCTGACCTCCAAACCACAACAGGCTTTTTCTCCCACTGAACATGCTGCCTAATTAGGCGCCCTCCTCCTGAGCGGGCCATAATTTAAAGTGTCCACAGTAACAATACTGCGATATGTTTCTGAAATGATTTATTAGCACATACCTAGTTCAGTATTTATAGATTTACAAAGCTATCATCGTTTGTTTTTGTGTTTTTATTAACACTCGTACTCTCCTCATTTCCTGTTTACACTCGTGGTGTTTGGGGGTCAATAGGAACCCAAACATTTATTGAGTGATTGTAATGATATATATATATATATATATATATATATATATATATATATATATATATAAATTCACAAAATGTGCGTGTGGGTGGACACCACTACTAATACGGATTATTAACAGTTGTTGTTTGTGGAGTAAATAAACACTTCAAATCACACTCAGGTATCAGCATAAAGGAAATCATCACTACCGCTGTGAAAAATAATGAACGGCATGAATGAATTGTTTGTAGCTGAACCAAATGTTTTTATTTTAGTGTACCAAAAAAAAGGAATTAAAGCTAAAAACCAAAGTCTCCGTCCTAAATGCTGGCGTTCCTGACTAGTTAGTGTTTGTATTATAAAATTGGACATTTCAAAATTCTGATGCAGATGGTGCTTATTGTTGGAGTTGTTGGAGTTTTCATTATAAATCTCATTTCATTATAAGTCTCTATAAACTATGCCAGTCTGGCAATCCAGTCATTAATTAACCATCTGAGCATGGGGCAGCGTGACTCCCACCCTAATGGACCTCTATTAGCACTTGTTGCAGTTCCATTTTTTGACCACTAGGTGCAATAATAACTCCATTGAACTAAATGGGGCCTTTATGCAACATCTATGAAGGCGAGTAAATCAAAAGAACATTGGTTTATATCTGTCTTACACTCAGAAGAGGTCATCAGTATTTCAACCGAATTCAAAATGTATGTTTTCCCACTCTGCCACTCAAAAACGTTGAAGCGAAACGACTTAAATCCACCACTTCGAGTTGAGTCGGACACAGCCTAATTCTCAGTTCATGAGGGAGTGTGTGTATTACCCATAATGCACTGTGACTGGGCAAGTTGTTTACAGTTGCTTTGTGTGTGTAATGAAATGAACATTTGAGACACGGTGTGTTATTATCAGTGTTGGTTTGTATCAGGGCTCCACGCTGCTTTTCTGCATCAGCTTCATTGATGAAACGCATTGTTCACTGACTGATTTATCTTAATTCTTTATGAATCTTTTTTTTTCTTGATATCCACTTGTGGGTTGAATAATACAAACTGCATGATTTTTTTTTTTTTTTTTTTGGAACACTGTACAAAACAATAAAGAAAAATCTCATTTTTATGAACTGAAAGTGTGCTGTACTCTGTTTTATTTGCAAATATACATGTAATATTTATAAGACTGTTTAAAATACACTCTACACACAATAATACAAAATGTTGACTCGAACAAGTCTAGAAACTGCTTACCTTTCATTTAACAAAAATTTATCTTTAAAAGATTTTTCTCTCATAGAGAAAACATCGATGGCAAAATTATTAAAGCCATAAAGAATATTTAAAGCGATTGAATCCAAATTGTCATCCTTTTCATTCCCCTGGAAATGTAATTTTCTTTGTTGAGATTTTATTTTCTAGAATTCTTCTTACAAAATTATCTTAATCATTGATTTAATTCAATTTGATTTAATTCAGTGTCAAAACTAGATGAAATATTTACTAAATTAGATTTATAAATTTCAAATCCAAATCGTACTGATGTAATTCAATTCCATAAACTTGTCTAATATGCTTTTTTGGTACATTTTTGTTTAGGAACGTAAAAAAAAAGCATATTAGACAAGCTTATGGAATTAAATTCACTTGTAATTTAAAGTGAAACATTTCTGACAGAATTTTCAATATGGCGGAACCCATGGAAGTTAAGTTAGCGGTTGATGCTAAAAGTAATTACTGTGTAGAAAAAAAAAGAGGTGTTTTTAAAGGTAATTTAACAGCATATCTGAGGTAAATGTTCATATTCTCTGTATGTTTGATCATACTGTGTGCTTGATTTTCCATAACGAAAGCACAAATACACGAGTTCCATTTAAAAATACCTAAACACAGCTTCAAGTTGTGGAGAACACTGTCGCTAGGCAACAGTGAAACATGGACCGTCTCAGGCTAATGATTTAGCTAGCTAGTCTTTTATACAGACAGTGTAAAGACACACTGTGAGTGTAAACGTGACAGAAAGATTTTGAACACCAACATTTCCCTCAAACGTGTCGCTAATTACGGATTAAACGCTGCGTATAGGTGAAATTACACTTTAATTACAGTTAGCAGGCACGGCTAACACATCTGCTACATGTTCCATATTGGAAAACGTCAGCATTGCGCCATGACTGTATGAACGTGTGAAATGTTCTTTTAACATTCGTGTGGAATCTTCTCATAAACCCAGTGACACAATTCAATTAAATTCAAACCAATTCAATGTGTGCTTAAACATAACTGAGCTTTAATGCGGCATTAGTGAAAGTTAGCCACATGCTAAAACTGGAGCGCGGGTGTTTATGGGAAGTGTAGTTTCAAGACCCGAATCATTTTAGAGGAAATAAAAAACACTAAAATAAATAAATAAATAAATATATATATATATATATATACACACATATATATATAGATTAATTTTAAAATACACATAGCAGTAGTTTGGATAGTCCACAGTAAGCCAGAAAACATTATAAATACGTTAAAAGTGAGTTATAAGGAAATCTTTGAAATGCGCGACTTCCTGATGACAGGGCCGGAAGTTTTTAAAATCCACTTCCGGTGACGAGTGGGACGTTTGGCAGCTTCACGGTATATGGTAGTAAACTTAAAACGTGGACATTTTATCTTTGATTTCCGGTGTCGGGGTTTCGGCGATGTCCAGACCATCAGATGGATTTATTAGTGACTCTTCAGGTTTATTTGTGTAGTTTAGTGAGATGTTTTAGCGGATGATGATGATGATGATGATGATGCTGGCAGGGTAGTTAGCATGACGCCTCCTGTTAACTAGCAGCGGGTGTTGATGAATAATATAGCGTCTCATGATGTGATTTAGGACGTAACCTTGAGGATATAAACGTGGATTTGGGTTATAATGTAAAGGCAAATGGTGTATTAATATAATATACATTAGTGCTAAAATATAAATAACACTAATATACGAGAGAGAAAACGTCCTGAAAACTGGTGGGGATTATTTACAGAAATTAGGACATCTCAGGCAGCTCATTTTAATTTGATCAACTTGAAGCCATTTCTTTCGAACTAAGCTCATTTTCTCAGGAGTCCAGACGAGGAAGTGGCTCTCTAAATAAATAACAGATGTGTTAAACATATAACATGCTTAGATAGATTGTTGAGCATCTAAGTGTAAGTGCGTTTAGATTAACATTCATATAACATAACAGAGAACTGTCTGCTACACACACACACACACACACACACACACACACACACACTGACACACACCCGCCATGTCCTCCACCACTGGGGATCTCTCAGGGAAGAAGAAGAAGCATGTGCGCTTCGCCAGAATGCATGAAGAGGAAAAGGATGATAACCCAGAGCAGGAGGAGGAAGAGGAGGAAGAGGAAGACACGCTGTTCGACAAGAGGAAGGATGTAAAAGCCGGGTTGAAAAGTGCCCTGAAGCGAGGGAAAAGGCTCGTGCACTCTGCCACGGGGGAGAAGGTGGAGATTAAACGTGATGGAGGAGCGTGCAGCCGCTGGATGATCACCCTCACCCTCTGTGCTTCATTTCTGGGCCTGGTAATATCACTGACCCCACCTCTAATCACGACACGATATATCAGTCACAGAGATACGCAGTGTTTATTCAGCCCTTATCCGTTTTTAATTCCTCTCTGCTGCATGTAAATCCCAGTCTCATGAGGTCATGTGATCTTTGCATACAATCTTATCCAAGTTTGCATGGGAAAACTTCCTCAGTCGCTGACATGCATATGGACACTTTAATAAAATACATTTTACATTATGGGTTTATAGGGGACGCGTATCTCTCTGTTGGTTTATAGGGGACGCGTATCTCTGTGTTGGGTTTATAGGGGACGCGTATCTCTGTGTTGGGTTTGTAGGGGACGCGTATCTCTGTGTTGGTTTATAGGGGATGCGTATCTCTGTCTTGGGTTTATAGGGGATGCGTATCTCTGTGTTGGGTTTATAGGGGACGCGTATCTCTGTGTTGGTTTATAGGGGACGCGTATCTCTGTGTTGGTTTATAGGGGATGTGTATCTCTGTGTTGGGTTTATAGGGGACGCGTATCTCTGTGTTGGTTTATAGGGGACGCGTATCTCTGTGTTGGGTTTATAGGGGACGCGTATCTCTGTGTTGGGTTTATAGGGGATGTGTATCTCTGTGTTGGTTTATAGGGGACGCGTATCTCTGTGTTGGTTTATAGGGGATGTGTATCTCTGTGTTGGGTTTATAGGGGACGCGTATCTCTGTGTTGGGTTTATAGGGGACGCGTATCTCTGTGTTGGTTTATAGGGGACGCGTATCTCTGTGTTGGGTTTATAGGGGACGCGTATCTCTTTGTTGGGTTTATAGGGGACGCGTATCTCTGTGTTGGGTTTATAGGGGATGTGTATCTCTGTCTTGGGTTTATAGGGGATGTGTATCTCGGGTTTATAGGGGATGTGTATCTCTGTGTTGGGTTTATAGGGGATGTGTATCTCTGTGTTGGGTTTATAGGGGACGCGTATCTCTGTGTTGGGTTTATAGGGGATGTGTATCTCTGTGTTGGGTTTATAGGGGACGCGTATCTCTGTGTTGGGTTTATAGGGGATGTGTATCTCTGTGTTGGTTTATAGGGGACGCGTATCTCTGTGTTGGGTTTATAGGGGATGTGTATCTCTGTGTTGGGTTTATAGGGGACGTGTATCTCTGTGTTGGGTTTATAGGGGACGTGTATCTCTGTGTTGGGTTTATAGGGGACGTGTATCTCTGTGTTGGGTTTATAGGGGACGTGTATCTCTGTGTTGGGTTTATAGGGGATGTGTATCTCTGTGTTGGGTTTATAGGGGATGTGTATCTCTGTGTTGGGTTTATAGGGGACGCGTATCTCTGTGTTGGGTTTATAGGGGACGTGTATCTCTGTGTTGGTTTATAGGGGACGCGTATCTCTGTTGGGTTTATAGGGGACGCGTATCTCTGTGTTGGGTTTATAGGGGACGCGTATCTCTGTGTTGGGTTTATAGGGGATGTGTATCTCTGTGTTGGGTTTATAGGGGATGTGTATCTCTGTGTTGGGTTTATAGGGGACGCGTATCTCTGTGTTGGTTTATAGGGGACGCGTATCTCTGTTGGGTTTATAGGGGACGCGTATCTCTGTGTTGGGTTTATAGGGGACGCGTATCTCTGTGTTGGGTTTATAGGGGATGTGTATCTCTGTGTTGGGTTTATAGGGGATGTGTATCTCTGTGTTGGGTTTATAGGGGACGCGTATCTCTGTGTTGGGTTTATAGGGGATGTGTATCTCTGTGTTGGGTTTATAGGGGATGTGTATCTCTGTGTTGGGTTTATAGGGGACGCGTATCTCTGTGTTGGGTTTATAGGGGATGTGTATCTCTGTGTTGGGTTTATAGGGGACGCGTCTCTGTGTTGGGGTTTATAGGGGATGTGTATCTCTGTGTTGGGTTTATAGGGGACGCGTCTCTGTGTTGGGGTTTATAGGGGATGTGTATCTCTGTGTTGGGTTTATAGGGGACGCGTCTCTGTGTTGGTTCATAGGGAATGTTTATCTCTGTGTTGGGTTTATAGGGGATGTGTATCTCTGTGTTGGGTTTATAGGGGACGCGTCTCTGTGTTGGGGTTTATAGGGGATGTGTATCTCTGGGGTTTATAGGGGACGCGTATCTCTGTGTTGGTTCATAGGGAATGTTTATCTCTGTGTTGGGTTTATAGGGGATGTGTATCTCTGTGTTGGGTTTATAGGGGACGCGTATCTCTGTGTTGGGTTTATAGGGGACGTGTATCTCTGTGTTGGTTTATAGGGGACGCGTATCTCTGTGTTGGGTTTATAGGGGATGTGTATCTCTGTGTTGGGTTTATAGGGGACGCGTATCTCTGTTGGGTTTATAGGGGATGTGTATCTCTGTGTTGGGTTTATAGGGGACGTGTATCTCTGTGTTGGGTTTATAGGGGACGCGTATCTCTGTGTTGGGTTTATAGGGGATGTGTATCTCTGTGTTGGGTTTATAGGGGACGCGTCTCTGTGTTGGGGTTTATAGGGGATGTGTATCTCTGTGTTGGGTTTATAGGGGACGCGTCTCTGTGTTGGGGTTTATAGGGGATGTGTATCTCTGTGTTGGGTTTATAGGGGACGCGTCTCTGTGTTGGTTCATAGGGAATGTTTATCTCTGTGTTGGGTTTATAGGGGATGTGTATCTCTGTGTTGGGTTTATAGGGGACGCGTCTCTGTGTTGGGGTTTATAGGGGATGTGTATCTCTGGGGTTTATAGGGGACGCGTATCTCTGTGTTGGTTCATAGGGAATGTTTATCTCTGTGTTGGGTTTATAGGGGATGTGTATCTCTGTGTTGGGCCCGACGTTGGAAGATTTGGCCACCAATTTGAATAAAAACATCAGTAATATCTCGTACATCTTTGCTTGCCGTGCCACCGGTTACATCGCAGGCTCGCTGCTGGGAGGAATTCTGTTCGACCTCATCAACCCTCACCTACTGCTGGGTAAGAGCACCATCACATGCCAATGTTTATTTAATAATGCATTAACTGCCTGACCCATCATGGTTTCTGTATAGGTTCAGGCTTGAATAAAAGTGTGTGTGTGTGCAGGTTTTGCCATGTTGTTGACTTCATTTGGAATGTTTGCCACTCCGTTTTGTAAGAAAGCTCTGGTTTTAGCCGCTCTGGTCTCCACCGTGGGCGTGTCGATGGGAGTCCTGGACACAGGTGAGAATAAACGTGTACATTTCTCAGTGAAGTTCTTTCTAGATGTTTAGACTGAGACAGTTCTCTGAGGAACACAGGGAGTCTGGTGTCTTTCATCTTATCTCTTCCGCCTGTTAAGCAAGGTGCTCCTATAGGAGGGAGCTGATAAGGAAATGGGTCATGAGTGGAAGGGCAAAGTTTTCCGAGGCGAGCAGGTTGTAAATCCATCTGCTCCGTTTCGCAGCGCTCGCACTCGTTCGATTTGTTTACCAAATGAGTTTCTACACTCCTCCTCTGCCACACTATACTACCTCATTCCGAGTCATGTTTTTTGTTTTTCTGTCTCCTGGTGAAGGTTCGCATTGTGAGGCAGAAACTACAATGGTGTAAATAGATTGTCCGCAATAACGGTGTTGTTTCTGTGTAACATCGCGGTGTTATTGTGTAGTTGCTTTTTGGGACGGCCCTTTGTGTAAATGACTTTTGATGACTGCGTTGTGTGTTGTTTCAGGTGGGAACGTGTTACTTCTGAACACGTGGGGTGATCAGGCCGGTCCCCACATGCAGGCTCTTCACTTCTCCTTCGCACTAGGAGCCTTCGTGTCTCCCATCATTGCCAAGCTGCTGTTCGGACACGAATCCAGTGCCTTGGATCAGAGCGCATCACAAACCGCAGCGACTAACGTCACGTCCGCAGCTCTGCCCTTCCTCCACAGTAAAAGCTCCATCCTGACCTCCATGTGGGCTTATGTGGTTATAGGCGCCTTCATCCTGCTTGCTTCACTCCTCTTCTTCATTCTGTACTCGCGAAGCTCCGCCTCTCCAAACAGGGAGTCGTCAGCGCCGGGGAAACCTCCGTTCTTCGCCAAGCACCACACGGCACTCATTTCACTCCTGGCGCTCTTCTTCTTCTTTTACGTGGGCGCCGAGGTGGCGTACGGCTCGTTCATTTTCACCTACGGTAAAGAATACGCCAGGCTGCCGGAGGCACAGGCTGCCGAGCTGAACTCGCTCTTCTGGGGCTCCTTCGCCGCTTGCAGGGGCGCGGCCATCCTTTTCGCGGCTTGCGTCTACCCGGCCACCCTGATCCTCCTTAGCCTGGCGAGTTCTGTAGTCTCCTCGCTGTCTTTGGTGCTGTTTAACCAGCAACACGTGATGCTGTGGATTGGCACGGCTGTTTACGGCGCCTCCATGGCCGCCATATTTCCCAGCGGGATCTCCTGGGTGGAGCAGTACACCACCGTGAGCGGCAAATCCGCAGCGGCGTTTGTTGTTGGTGCGGCGCTCGGAGAAATGGTCCTTCCTGCGTTGCTGGGCTTCCTGTTAGGTCGCATCCCACATCAGCCGCTGCTCATGTACCTGGCTCTCTGCACAGCCACCGTCACCTCTATCCTCTTCCCTGTGATGTTTAAACTCACCTCATCTACAGGGGGCGCCGTGGTCCGCAAACAGCGGATCAGAACGCACGGCGAAATCGATGACGGTGAGGATCGCCAAGCGCTGCTCGATTCCGTTGCCGATGACGCTGAAGAGGACGCGGGGCCTGAGGAGAACGAATCCGAAATTGACCAGTGGAACGACGCAGACTTTGAAGTGATCGAGATGGACGACGCCAGTCTAACAAACTCGCCCAGTAAAACCAGCTCGCCGCCGCCCAATGTACCCCTCAGCAGCCAGGTACCTTCGTCTGTTCACCCCTCCTCGTCGGTTACCTCTAGTCCAGTTGGGGCTTCTACAAGCTCCGTCCCCAAACTGAGTGATTCGCCAAGACGCAAAGTACTCTTCGACCGAGAGAAGAACGACTGAAAATGTGAAAATGTATAAATATAATCACGATCTCGTAAACTTGACCCAAGAACAGAACAGATTGGAGCACGTCCGCCACCTGCTGGTAGCACTTAGAACTGCGCCGGCAGTTTATTGGCTGTGTAAGACTCTGCTGATAACGGACTGATCATTTACATGTTTTTCTAGCGCACAACACTGACCCCATGTGGCTCTGTCATGGAACTGCAGCTGATTTATTTATTAATCAAACTAAAAAGCTCGCAGCTGTCTGAATGTCTGCAGGAACGAAGTACTGTGACTGTAGCGTTTACACCCGCTGCTGTCCCGACTCTGCATCGGGATTATCCTCGTCGATACACATCGTCTGTCCAAGCCACACTACATCATTACATCATCACCAAGCTCCTCCCACTAAGAGGTGATATTACTTCACAGTGGTGATTTATACAGAGACGCCGCCGACCTGAACGACAAACTAAGAAGAACTGTCCATCTTCATCAATTTATACAGGATTTAAACACACGTTGTATAAAATAGACTCTCCACATGCTTTCACTTCAGTGGGAGCTGATTAGCATATTACACACAATCCACCAATCAGATTTCAACCTGAAAAAATCTGCTCGTGCTACAAACACGCACACGGGTAACATTCTACACTAACAAACGTCTTTTCCGCTACTCGCTCTTAAAACTGACACGATTTCCACTGCTGATGTTGATAATGTACACGTGAATCACAAAAACGTGAACCGTAAAACCTCACGTAGTCAGGATGGGCGCAAACACGAGCGCTGGGACAGCAGTGCCCCCTAGTTGCAACAGATACCGTTCTGTGGTTTGTTTTTCGTGTGTGTGTGTGTGTGTGTTTTTCTCGACCTGATGTTATGTAAATGGAAAGCGTCACTTTAATCGTTCTGCTGCAGGCAGCTTTGCGTCCCTCGAATCAACTTTAGTGATTAAAATGTTTTGCACAAAGATGTCATTTGCTGAAAAAACAAACTGCGTGACTATCCCACATCGACGTGTCGGACCGGACCGAATCTAAAACAATAAGAGGCTGAAATAATCACCACGTTATGATTTACGTTAGAATGTCTTACATTTCAGATCGCTGAGCACTCGGAGACGTCAAGTTCTGATCTTTTTTCTCTATTCGATCACTACGCGCTCTATAACAGCGTGACGGTGAACGCTGCACTCTTCGGTACGTGTCAGATTTATACTGTTATGATTATTATTGTGTTAATTTATTGTGATTTATAGGAACGTGGCAGCGAACCTACAGCGTACACCATGCGAATGGTTTTAAAGCGGAGAGCGAAGAGAAAACAGCGTAAACGTCCACTCGCTGTGTTTGTCGGAACCCGGCTCTGTGATTGGTCTAAATCGCAGCGCTACGTCGTGACATCACTGAGGACGTCGTCCTCCTCCTGCTGTGATTGTGTTTACGTCCTGTTCCGTCCCCTTTGTGTCTAATTAAACGCCGGTTAAAGCTTTAATGTTGATTGTCATGTCTGAATTATTTTTAAATAAAGATTTAATCCCACTGTATCAGCGTCACATGACTTCCTTCACACACCCAACTTTTCACAAAAGAAATTTTCACCCTTAGTATTTTTTTTGGGTGAAAAATCTGACCTCAGATTTCCAGCCAATTCAACACTGTGTTTGGGAGGTCAAGACAGTCATGGGGGTGTGATCAGTTTTGTCCCATGACGCTCCAGCACTGAGCTCTGAGCACATTTCCAATACATCACACACACGTGAACATTTTACCGGTGGATACGAGGCACAGGTAGAGGTACAGGCACAGGTAGAGGTACAGCACACGTGCGGTGCATGAGCACAGATGGAAGTATAACAGCAGAGGGGTGTGTCTTAAGTGTTTATACAGGGACTGAGAGGCGGAGCATGAACATTAAAATGTCATCATAAACAGATAAAACCCTAAAAAGGATAAATAAATCACTGTGTTCATTGAATACGTCACATTTTATTAAATCAGTTTTGTTTTTGTAGTTTTCCCCTCAGTCCCACAACATCCATTAAAAAAACAAACACAAACTTTGTACACGTTTACAGACACAGTTTTGTCTTCTTTGTACAGGTCACTGCGAACACATTCGGGATTTCAGTCCGTTTACACGACGCAGAGAAACGTCCGTTCCGTGTTTGTTTAAAATGCAGTGATTAGTGTTTCTCTGTAAAACCGCACCGCCGCAACGAAAACCGCTGAAACAGGAAGTTGTGAAAAATCCCAGGTTTTTGTTTAAAACACTTATTTACACGTTCAGCCATTTTATGAAATGATCGATTATAACACTATCAAACTCGTCCAAAATATAGGAGCCTTAAAAAAAGACGTGTGACCTGATGACACGTCCTCTTCCTGAGCGTGACGCGTGTTACAGCACAGCGACGGAGATCGGACTCTCAGCGAACGTCTGCTCACGTTACAGCGTTTATTTACACACAGTTTACATCGTTCACGCTAAAACACGGCGCTCCGTCACGACTCGGCGTTAGAGTTTTAATACTTTAAAAGTGAAAACAAGTGACATTTTGTCTTGAAAGAAATCTGAAACACTGAAAGGAACTGAAACGAAAGGAAGAAACATTTTTCCACCCCGTTCCCGTCCAACATGTTCCAGTGTACACACGAGGGGCGGGGCCTGTAGTTGCCGAGACGTCTCTAACTGGATGGCGTACGCCATAAACACTCCCTCACACTCACACACACACACACACACACACACACACACACACACACACACACACACACACACATCAGAAACACAACAAAACCAACAGCAGCAACTCCAATCAGATCGGATTTATAAAGCACCACTGCAACACACACACACACACACACACACACACACACACACACAGCACCGTTTTATACTTAAACACACAAACTCCGACAATGTAGCACCACATTAACTGAAAGAGAGACAGACAGATATAGAGAGACAGACAGATATAGAGAGACAGACAGGTGGTGTTAGAGTTGTTGCAGTAGCTGTCGCAGGTAGGGGGCGTTGTGGAGCTGTCTGTTCACCCGGGACAGTTTATACAACACCGGACAGTCGAGAGAGACACAGACAGCCTGTCTGTCTGCACTTCCGCTGCAGCTCATACACACCTACAGAGAGAGAGAGAGAGACACACACAGACAGAGAGAGAGACACAGACAGAGAGAGAGAGAGACACAGACAGAGAGAGAGAGAGAGAGACACACAGAGAGAGAGAGAGAGACACACAGACAGAGAGAGAGACACACACAGAGAGAGAGAGAGACACACAGAGAGAGAGAGAGAGACACACAGAGAGAGAGAGAGACACACAGAGAGAGAGAGAGAGAGAGACACACACAGACAGAGAGAGACACACAGACAGAGAGAGAGACACACACAGAGAGAGAGAGAGAGAGAGACACACAGACAGAGAGAGAGAGAGACACACAGACAGAGAGAGAGAGACACACAGACAGAGAGAGAGACACACACAGACAGAGAGAGACACACACAGACAGAGAGAGACACACACAGACAGAGAGAGAGAGACACACAGACAGA
>NC_071256.1:371748-404248 GCF_023375685.1 Ictalurus furcatus
TCTCATCCTGGACCAACATCACGTTCCGCACATCAACTCGTCTTCTCCGATCTCTTTGAAGGCACTCAAATTGTCTCTTCGCTTGCAGCCAGAGTTGTACACGTTCCCGGCTTGGAGCGCTTTTGCAAGGCAGTAGAATGACCTTCTGACCACTACTAGGGGACGGACTGCTCCGGTCCTTCTCGTCTTTGGTCAAGTTTGACGAGTCGGTACCACGGGAAGGTGAAGATCCCGGGCGTGTCATGGCAGAGAATGCAGTTTTCCAGAAGTGCAGACCTTCTTGTGATAAACCACCAACAAACTCGGTCAAATCTTTTGCTAACCTTGTTTCCAGAACTAGCTTGCGTCCAGCGATCTCTCTGTGTGGAGAATAACATGGACATCATTCCTGCATTTATAAACATTTCATTCACAATATTTGGCACGTTATCCAATACTGTACAAACATACTTTACTGGCAAACTTACCTTGGTCTCAAAGGTACGTCAGACGGGTCGCTGCAGAAAGGCTCTTGATAGGTGGCCTCTGAAAGTTCCAGCTCCAGCAGGTTAGAGAGAATCTCCTCCCGACTCGGAGGGGACATTAGGGGCTTGAGGATATGCACTCCTGCACTCTTCTGAGCCTGACTGCTGCTTCTAATTTGTGAGAGAGAGCTGATAGACCGTGGTGAACTGCTTGGAGTAGTTGATGTAAAAACTTCACTACCGTCCAGCAAATCCGCTGTCGGGGACACGCCGTTATCAGCAAAGGAGACGGATGTAAGGGATAAGAAGTGATCAGGACCTAATAACAAGTCACTTTTCTCACAGTGAAAGTCTTGAAAATGGCTGCCATGCATTTTGGCCAATGAAATGCCCCAATTTCTGTTTCTCAAAACCTTCTCAGAGTCCAGAAGAGACAGAGAGAACTCATTTGATAACCCTTCACGGTCTCCACATGAGGATCTCTCAAAGAGCTCAGGGCTAACCGGCCTCTGTGGTTCACGCAGGCAGTTCTCGACAACGTCTAGGACCCTTTCTTGTCCGTTTTCCAAATGCAGAGAAGACACTGCTTCCTGTTTGATATCGCTGAGGAACTTCTGAGGCAAGTTCTTGTCTGTTAAAACAAACTGGCTACCAGAATACAGACTAGAGAAGCCAGCCTGGCCAACAGCATTAATGTCAAAACTGTAATTGTGAGGAACCTCAGGAGATAAGCTCTCTTCTATGGAATAGGAGCTGTCGAAACCAGGATCAGACAAAAACACAGGACTCCCGTCTGAAAGCGGAGGTTCCAGTCGAATGTGGTCTTCTGTTTTGCCATTCTTTCTTTTTCTACTTCCTGGCTTAGACACTCGTGGCACTGGAGGTCTCGAGACTCTGGGCTTTCTTGGTGTCGCTGAAGATGCCCTTCTGGGTTTTGCAAGAACTTGTTTAGTGTTAGAAACACTGTTTAATACGTTTTCTCCCGGAGAGCACTGCCCCTCCTTGAACTGTCTCTTCTGGAGCAGTGCCTTCAAGACTGCAATGCCTGAAGGCATCTCTGGATGAGCTGGCGTCTGTCCGTTCTTTGGCACTGACTGAATTTCTTTTTGAGGTCCATGCGTTAAAACATTCAAGGATGTCGTAATCTCAGGGGTTTGTACAGTAGGGTTTTCCATCTTCTTTTTGGATTGACGTCTCCTGGGCTTGGCAGGCTTCTTTGGGTCTGGCTGTAAAGAATGAACATCTTTAGAGGATTGTTCTCCGCTACAGGGCTCGGTTTTAAATTCACACGGACTGGTTCCATCTTCACTTACAGCGCGTGAACTTGGGCTATGTTTGATGACCGAGCATGGAAATCCAGTGGTTTTGTCAGCAGAAAGATCAGCAGCACTCTGAGAAGACTGAGAACCTTGTTGTAGTGAAGCAGGGACACTGATGACCAGTTCATCTCCAGTGTTCGACTGGACCAACACTGTCTTTGGTTCAGTGGTACATTGTAGTGCTTGGGAATCACTACTGACCTGAAGAATGTTTTGGCAGGAACCTGGATGCCAATAATCATCAGATGATGTTTGTGTTAGTGGAAGATCATCAGCTGGATACAAAGACTGTGAACTATTTTGAAATCCTGCAACCACAGAAGACCTTTCCAATCTCTCTACTTGGTTCTTTTTGTAAGACCTCCTTGTTTTCTGAGCAGCAGTTTTGCTATCATCAGTTACTTCCATCGTATCGATGACTTTCTTTGGTTTTCTTGAAGTTCTACGGCTGTTTTTTGTTTGCGTTTCTCCAGGTGTTGTACATTCACCTTCAGATTGCTTAATAGTGGTTTTAGTTTTTCGTCTTGGGCTAGCACCGGAAGGCTTCCTCGGTTTAGATGACCTACCCCTACTGCTATATTTGTTCCTTGACAATCCTTCATATGTAAGCCCAAGACATGGATCGCTATGAGGGTTTATCAAACAAGCATTGGACTCCGACTCCAAAAGAGGGTCAGTAGGAGACCAGCATCGAGGTGGGGTTGAATCAGAAGGACTGGGTGCTCTCTCAGAGAGATAACCCAAATCCATCATCACGTCAGAATACTCCTTGCCGAAGTCGTCGGTGAGGTCATTATAGCAAGGCCTAGGAGCAGGCAATTTTGGTAACGAGAACGTTTTAACCTTCTTAGTCCTTCTGATCTTGCTGCCTTTTACAAAACTGGTTTTTGGAAGGTTGCAGAGTTTCCCAGGTTGTGGTGTAACCTTGGCCTTCCGTTTGGGATGCTTCTTTACCTTCGGTTCAGGAACAGGGTATCTGACAGCTGTCGATTCAGGAACCTTGGGCCAGAAATCTTTCAGAGGGGCAAGTTCATCATAATGCTCAAGCTTCTGTGGTGTTAGTACCACTTGTGGCTCATCTCCCTTGACCCTGGCCATCTTTACTAACATGTTCTTCTGGCCTTTAAACCTGTTGATTATAATGTATTTGATGATGACTGGTGGCTCTTTCTTAGACAACTTCCTCTTTTTTCGATTACAGGTAAGAAAACAGTTCTCTTTAAGGCTGTCTCGATGTGCCAAGAAAGAGGAAGGACTCGAGCGATCACCATCTTCACTGTCATAATTCATCGTTTTACGTTTCGTGCGTAAGGTATACTTGCTGCCAGGTAAACTAGACACTTCGGTACACGCGATTTTGTCGGGAAGATCAGTCAGACCTTCCTCGACAGGACCTTCAGCTGAATCGGTACCTACAGCATCAGGTTGTACTAGTTCAGAGGTTTCCGTCTCAGCGTTCTCCACAGCTTCCTTGCTTGGTTGGACTGGTGTGATTGAGGTCAAATCTGTAGCAACCTCATTTTTGGAAGTTTGGGAACTCTCAGTCGGGCTTGCGTTCTTTAGACTCACTGGACTGTTCCTCTTCTTGCTTAACTTCATTCTTGACCTTTTTTGTTCCAGATGATCCAAGCTACAACCGCCGTCAATCGTCTTACACCCGACCTGCTTCTTCACAGGCCTGGGGAGGCAGTTTGAGAGAATAACACTGGGAAAGAATTTGTAGTGCGCCTCCTGCTGGGCCACAATTTTCCGTTCCGTTTTGTTTTCTTGGTAATCTTCGTATCTGATCTTAAGCTCCCCAACATCACCCTCTTCGCCGTTCTGCTCCGTTTTACCTTCTTGAGGTACCAGACACTCGAGGTCTTTCACTGGGCTCGGAGCTTGCTCATGATTCCTCAGCACAGGAGAGGTTCTAGAGTCTTTCACACTCTTCTCCAGCTCAGCTTTAGGGGGATAGTTCCTGAGCTCGGAATAGCACAAGGAAAAGCTGCGATTCTGCAAGACGGAGATGTGATTCTTCTCAGCATTTTTGATGCTGCTGTACTTTTTGCGGCTCTGGGAGAGCTTCGAGGTTCCGAGACTCAAACTCTCTGTATCTGGTTGGTTAACGCCTACAGCTTTGTTCTCGTTGGTGTAAAGCGGGTGCCCGCCCACTCGGTCAGCACCAATCTGAGACGGAATCGGGTGTTTGACTGGTGGGATATAAGGGACGTCTTTATTCACTTTAAGCCCTGTTAATGGTTCACTAGCCTCTTGACTTTTATCAGGAAGGTTCTTGTCAGCGGGTTCCTCCTTACCAAGTGATAGAGACGGTCTATGCTCGGGGTGTTTGCACTCGAGAAGGATTTTAGCTGAGGATGGGGGCTCTAGTTGAGCAGTTTCACTTTGGAAGTGATTTTTCCTGCCCAACATCTTATCATTAGCAGTAAGAGACGAGTGAGTTCGGGATCCTTTATCAGATAACGACGAATCTGCAAAGAGATGGCACAAATAAAGTCAAAAGTGCATATCATAATGTAATCATGAGACAGCGTGAAGGGTTCTTTGGGTTTGTTTAAGGAGGACGTGTTGATACACACCGCTGTTCTCGTCTGCAGCTCCATCCAGTTGAGGAATGGACAGATCAGCAAAAAGGTTGTTTCCGCTCCAGTCCATCTCTTCTTCTGACAACTCACGCTCATCTTCACTGGAGCTTTCGTTTGCTTCCTTCACCAACCGTCTACAATACGAGGGGAGAAGTGAAAGAGAAGATAATAAAATTCCAGTCTCCTGGTGAGAGCTGTGACTGGTTTTTAATGAAACAATACTCAGAACCCGATACGAAAATTTAGACACAATCTGAAACGAGAAATCAACGAGGATCCCGTACCGAGCCGACGGTCCCGGGATGTCCGTATCCCATCTTTGTGACATCATCATGCTTAGCTCCGCCTCCTCTTTCTCGAGCTCAGGCACCGCCTCTTCCTCATCACTGTTGTAGGGGCAGCTTAGGCTTCCTGATAACTCCTGACGGGGAGCGGTTATCGGAACGTCTTTGTGAAACCGATGATCTGCGAGACCCTCGAGAAAGTCCACCATCGCCTGATCCTGGCTGTTATCTACAACCCCAAGGAACAAAGGAAAACGAGTTGAAATGCATCGAAATTAGTGTGTTTCATAATTAAAACAAACTCGCCGGCTCTCGCATGACAAATCCAAACCCAAATCATTCTCCTCGACGCTTCTCCTTCAGGACTTTCCCAACTGGATTCTTATGGCCATATCTATATAAATGGAAGGAAAGAGGATCTGTGCAAGAGTGATTGCGTACCGAGAATGAGGGACTTGTTGGACTTCTGGGACATGGGCAGGAAGGTCTGACTGCTCTCCAACAAGCTCAAAATGGCCTCTTCATCCACAACAGCCACTTCTGCAGTCTTGCCATCAGACCGTTTATTGTCTTACCGGAAAAAGAGAGAGGAAAAATATATTTATCCATAAATATAAAGAGCTGTATAAAATAGAACAATTGACCATTTATACAGGCCACGCGAGCCAGATAGTGGGCTCTGAACCAGCGAGCCAGCCAGTGGGCTCGGAACCGGCAAACCAGCCATCCAACTGGCCAGTGAAGCAGATCCCCCTTAGCACATACTTTCCCAGAACAGTGTAAAATAAAGTTTCTTTTGGTGGCATTGTTTATACCAGTAGTGCAAAACATCACTTCCTGGTGCACTTCCTGTCTTACCTGTGGGCGTATCTTTGTGCACCTCCACCTGGCTTGCAGATATCAATGGTGGATCACCAGGACTCAGATCATCAGGGTGAAGTGAGAGGTCAGGAAAATCATCATCTCCATCATCATCATCATCAGCTACAATGTCACTCTGTGTCCTGGTGAGAAAAATACATCCGTTTAAAGATGTTTAAATACCACTTACAGATGTGAAGTGTGGAGTGGGCGTGAACCGGTCTCTCCATCGGCCTTGTCCTAAATCACACAGTCACGTGAACAGTACGACAAAAGGGGGAGTACTGGGTAGAGTGAAGGGGTACAGGATAGAGTCAAGTATGTGACGTATCCAAAACCAGACAGGGTCACTGTAGAGGACGGAAAGAAACATGGAGCAAAGAGAGAAGAAAGGATTTTACACACACACACACACACAGTAATTACTGTAAGGAGAACAGAGCTCAAGAGACACTGTGTTAATTACTCTGTAGGCACACTGACTAACACATGTCTGTCTGCAGCTCCAATACTGTCTCACTCTCTCTCTCTCTCTGTCTGCAGCTCCAATACTGTCTCACTCTCTCTCTCTGTCTGCAGCTCCAATACTGTCTCACTCTCTCTCTCTGTCTGCAGCTCCAATACTGTCTCACTCTCTCTCTCTGTCTGGAGCTCCAATACTGTCTCACTCTCTCTCTCTCTGTCTGCAGCTCCAATACTGTCTCACTCTCTCTCTCTCTGTCTGCAGCTCCAATACTGTCTCACTCTCTCTCTCTGTCTGCAGCTCCAATACTGTCTCACTCTCTCTCTCTGTCTGCAGCTCCAATACTGTCTCACTCTCTCTCGCTGTCTGCAGCTCCAATACTGTCTCACTCTCGCTCTCTCTCTCTGTCTGCAGCTCCAATACTGTCTCACTCTCGCTCTCTCTCTCTGTCTGCAGCTCCAATACTGTCTCACTCTCTCCCTGTCCATTTGTCTGTCTCTCTGCCTCTCCCATTCGCTCTGTTCGTCTATCTATCTTTCTCCATCCGGCTGTCTATCTGCCTTTCGGTCTCTCCCTCTCTCTCCCCGTCGGTCCCTCTTCCTCTACCTCCGTCCATCTCTCCAAACGTCTTCCTTTGGAGTGTTCAGCTCTTCTGAAACACAGTACAGATCTCTGGACATAGTGTGTGTGTGTGCGTGTGTGAACTTACACATCAAACTGGTTCTCTATTAGCTTCTCCTTTAACCGCTTCATGAAGGACCGCTCGCTCTCCACCGGTTCCACACATGGACGACCTGAAACACACACACACACAGAGTTTAATCATGTTTCTGTACATTCAGAGCACTCATTACTGGAGAGATGGAGCTGTGTGTGTGTGTGTGTGTGTGTGTGTGTGTGTGTGTGTGTGTGTGTGTGTATATGTGTGTGTGTCCCACCCTGAGACTGAGGTGTTTCTATCTGCGAGCTCTCGTTCCTCTCCCTCCGTCTCTGCTTCTCATCTTCCCAGATGGCCTGCAGTCCGGGATTCCTTCCGATCTGATCTACACACACACACACACACACACACACACACACACACACACACACACACACACACACACCTCTACAGAGCTGCTGTAAACATTCAGTTGGGGTAATTATGACTCGCACCATACACACTCCCTCCATTCTTTATGCTAACGTTAGCAGCTTACTCTCGATCTCCAGCCGGTTCAGGATGTCTGCTGCTACAGCGTCGGCCTCCAGCTCACACACACTCACCCTCGCCACGTTCTCCAAGACCAGAGAGCTGCATCACACACACACACACACACACACACACACACACACACACACACACACACACAGTGAATATCAGTGGATGTCACAGCGTATAATGTTTATTAAATGTTTATTAGCAGCTAATTCAGTTTATAAATATTGGGAGTTACTGTGACTCTGACCTGGGTAAATTATTCTCATCCCACCGAACAAACGTTCCTCCCAGCGCACTCTCACTCAGTCTGGAGCTTTTCAATGTACTGTCATCTGCTACAGGAACCTGACCCTGCTCACCAGGGTCTAACACACACACACACACACACACACACACACACACACACACACACACACACACCCTTTTACTTACTGAAGTTAGACAGATAGTAAAACCTGTGTGTGTGTGTGTGTGTGTTACCTGGTGGGTGTGTTACCTGGTGTGTGTGTGTGTGTGTGTGTTACCTGGTGTGTGGCGTCTGAAGCGCACTGCTGACAGGTGGAGGAGGTTCATGCCGTACAGGTTGAAGTCGATGAAGAACTGCAGGAGGAACGGGATGTGAGCTTCATGAGGCTGGAAACACTTATTCATCACGGCTCCACCCTGCAGCAGCTCACACACTCTGTACACACACACACACACACACACACACACACACACACACACACACACACACACACAATAAGGAACTAGACAATATCGCAAATAGAGAATGTACATAACAGGGATGACTTAACAGATTACTATCTGTCTCACTGACCGCCCGCCCGCCCGCCCGCCCGCCTCACCGACCACCCACCCGACCAGCCGGTCGTCTTACTGACCGCCCGCCCGTCTCACTGACGGGCCGGCCTGTCTCACTGACCGGTCGCCTGTCTCACTGACCACCCACCTGACCAGCCGGCCGTCTTACTGACCGGCCGCCCGACCAGCCGGCCTGTCTCACTCTGATGTTAATACAGCTGTGTTTGTGTGTTGTTTTGAGTTGTCACCTTTTAACCATCTGAGGGTTGTAGAGGTAAATCTTCATAAACGGCTTCTCCTGAGGGTGAAACCCATAGAACGGCCTGAGAGACAAACAGAGTCTTAAAACCATTTCTCACAGTATATATCAGCTGTGTGTGTGTGTGTGTGTGTGTACTTACATGCCGGAGACGAGTGTGATCTTGAAGACATGCTGTGTGTGTGAGGACGGGTTCCCCATGCTGACGCTGACAGCGCGGTCGATGCTGAAGGCCACCTGTCGCAGGTAACGCTCCGGCTCCTGCCCAAACCCATCGTAGGGCACGTAGATGTACGGGAACACGCCGTGCACGTGCAGACACGTCTTCTGACCTACGCACACACACACACACACACACACACACAGTAAATCACATGCCATTACTCAGGTGTCATTATGTATACTTAATAAAACTCACTGCAACCAAGAGCTTCAGGTCTCACACATAAACACAAGAGAAACAGATGTGTGTGTGTGTGTGTGTGTGTGTGTGTGTGTGTGTGTCTCTCTCTCTCTCTGAGTGATGAAAGTATCTCTCCCTGAGACCAGCGCCCATCATCAGGCTGGTTGCTTGGCAACAGCTGCAGCCTATGCATAACCGGGGATACGTGTGAGTGAGCAACTGCAGTCTGCATCTCTCTCTCTCTCTCTCTCTCTCTCTCTCTCTCTCTCTCTCTCTCTCTCACACACACACACACACACACACGTCCCTGGCAGTACGTGAGTGGAGAGTTGGCACTGAGCCAGGCAGAGAGACAGACAGGTTTAATATCAGAACATTCTAACTTGTTCCCCAGGGGTCAAAGGTCATTGAACACCAACACACACCAACCCAACATGGTATGTTAACATTAACGTACAGCACATATTCATGAGTCTGATTAATTCAATGAATACTAATGAGTGTGTGGCACACATCAACGAGTGTATATGTGCATAGTGAATATTCACGAGTGTGTGGCGCATATTCGTGAGCGTACGGTGAATATTAACGAGTACGTAACATATATTAGTGAGTGCATCACGCATAGCAATAAGTGAATATTCACGAGTGTGTAGTGAATATGCGTAAGTGTATATTGAATATTAATGAGTAGGTCTGTCACAAACTACTTTTGTTAGGTGATATGTTGTCCCAGAAATAATTGCAATAAAACAGTCATTTTAAGGCCATTTTATGCCACCAATATAATTATAACACATTAGCATAATAACGTAATGACACAATTTCAAAGAGCAATGAACTAATTCTTAAAAATTATTCAGATGCTGGAATTTGACTGGAAAAAATAGATTTTGTCTTCTGATGAAAATGTTCTTTAAACGTAATTAATATTTCATCGCCATATTGTTCATTTTATTCTCTTTTACTCGGAATAAAAGCGCATTGAATATTAATCAGTTATACGATTACAATTAATGAACCAATTATTCACACGTTTTATATATTAAATTAAACTTGAAAATCTGATCTCCTGTAGTAGTAGTAATAATAATAATAATAATAATAATAATAACAACAACATTACACTGAGACACTGCTTTACTTGTTCATCGTGTGTGGGTGTGTGTGTGTGTGTGTGTGTGTGTGTGTTAGTACGGAAACAGCATGTTCCAGTTCACGTGTGCGTTCACGTGGTTTTGTGCAGAAGCGAGTTGTAATAACGTGTTTATTACAGATCATACAGGTTAATAAGGTCATTATCGTGAGCGGTATATTAATGAATGCATCGCGAATATTAATGAGCGCATATTAAAGACTATAGTGAATAAGTGTAGAGTGAATATTAATGAGTGCGTGCCACATGTTAATGAAACCTTATGACTAATAAACATACAAATACAACAATAAAAGGACAAAAAGTAGATCTGAAATGTTTTATGGTCTAACTGTAAACATCAACATGTGGACGGAATAAACATTAAAACGTTTGCATGTGTACGCTTCATTCTGCTTTGTTGTGGTTTACATTTTGATGAGTAATCACACACACACAGAGTCAGGACTGCGTGTGTGTGTGTGTGTGTGTGTGTGTGTGTGTGTGAGAAAGAGAAAGAGAGAGAAGGACATGCAGAGTGAGTGGTGGGTAATATGATATTCATGGTGAGTCTGAATTCTCACGTCATTTAATCGGAGCCTGGGACACGGTGTGTGTCTGTGTGTGTGTGTGTGTGTGTGTGTGTGAAAATCACTTATTAGTGATGAGATAGCGGGCTCAGGTGAGTAAATTCCTAAGCAACAGGAAAACCTGACTTCAAACAGTTGGAGAGGCCCCGATCATCCGGATTAGTGTGTGTGTGTGTGTGTGTGTGTGTGTGTGTTCCAGTGACCGAGGCAGTGTAAGAGTGCGTCCTCTTGTCTGGGAAACAGTGTGTGGAATAAACGATGACACAGAAGACGCTGGAACGAACGAGCGCGCGCGCACACACACACACACACACACACACACACACACGTCATGTAGTGATTTAGGACGTGGCCATGATGAGCAGCTCCCTACATTAGTGCCCTACTACTTGTGATTAAGTAGAAATGGAGATGGATGTGTAGTGCACTAGAGAGAGTGCCATTAAATCACACACACTCACACTCCCTCACACACACACACACACGTACCTGCCGGTGTGGCCCCGAATATCCGCACTACAGGCACTCTGTGCACCTCTGCATCTCTGAACTGAGAGAAACACACATCCAGCTGCTGCAGAGGCCTGGACAGGTAATAATCTGCACACACAATGCGCACTGAGAACATCATGGACCTTCTCCTGGACCTTCTCCTGGACCTTCTCCTCCTCTCCTACAGCTCCTGCTGATGGTGTAGAGCAGGGAAGGAGCTCTCACACACACCGAGCTGAGGATGCGTTTTCATTCTAATCAGAGGACTGATGATGATGATGATGATGATGAGGTTAAATGATCTGTGCTCTGGTTCTGCTCCTGGCTTCTGGCATTGACCCAAAGCTGCAGCTGCGGCACGTAAACACACACACACACACACACACACACACACACACACACACACACACAGGGCTGTGAAGGGTGCTGTTTTTAAATCCAGCCCCAGATGAAGGACATGACAGCGGATGTAATGAAGATCATTCCTCTCTGCTGAAGTCACTCAGATCCGCTTCTTATTTTTCCTCCTGATTTTTTTTCTTTCCTTTTTGCTTCTCGAGCACGCGCGTTCGCTCCACAACACCTCGCGCCACTACTCTTCTTCTCACGTCAAGCGCGACAAACAATGACTCCGTGTCTTTCTCGCACAGTTTTAACGCGTGTCTCGGTCCACATTCGGTGTCTAGTGGCGCGGTAAAGGTCCTGCTTTTCTCCCGCTCCGCCTGTGTAACCCGATCACAGCACTGTCTCTAATCAACGCCATTACTTCCCCCTCCCACCACCCTCCTTTACCACAACAAAACCCCGCCCACTCATAAAGGATTGGCCTGCGGTATCCCTCATCCTACGCTGTGATTGGCTAGGAGTATCCCGCCTGTACTATTCACAAACCAAGACCTTTTGAGTCCCCATCGTGTTCGCCTGATTAAAAAAACCCCACACAACTCTGCTGTTACCCCATCGTGTAAACACTCACAAAAAATAATAGTCTGTCCGAAACAGTATTTATTACTGAAAATAAATTCCAGTTTACTTTGCTGTTGTTTTGTTTTTACTTCAGGTTGAACAAAAGTCCAACCGAATAACTCGACATGTTTCTAAACTTCTAACCAACAGACAAGCTCGTTTATAATCCTATAACGGTTAGCTTACTGACAAAAAGAAAAAGATTCATTTACTCGTGTACAACCTAACCTAATTACTATTACTATACTAATGCTGTTATATTTATTAACGATAGATATATATATTTGTTTTTACGAATCGAATCGAAGCAGGCACATAAATATCTACCTAAATATTTTCCCGTTGCTAGGCGGCTCTGGGTCCTCAGAGTCATCCAATCAGATTAAACCAGGAAATCAAATCCACACTGAATGTTATTTATTATATTATATATAAACCGGATATATTCCCCTGATATAATTAGGTTTATGTTGTGTGTAGATGTGGTTCAAATGAAAGGGTTTAACATGAAAATGAATAAAATGCAGTAAAAATATTACATTAGTAATGACATTCGTGTTGAATGAACAGTGATGGTGTTGTATCATACTGTATCACTCAGCTGTAATGTTATATTAGATTTGTGTTAAATCCTGCAGAAACATCATTCCAAGATATCTTTCTGTCCGCCATGTTGCCAAGACGTCTAATGAATTTTTTTTGTAAATAATGCTATGATTGCACAGATGATGATGTGTAAAATGTTTGTAGTTTATACATGATAGATTAAATCTGCTCGTGTGATTAACGTCACAAGTGTCTGATGTTAGAAGAGAAGGATTATAATCCTAAAATAAAAGACTAGGGAACACATCAGTTGGTTTTTAAAACAAATTTTAACCCCCCCCCCCCCCCCAATATTGAATTATTAAGAGGAAGTGTGTTGTGTATCCTGTCCGTAAGGCCTCTTTCTCTGTGTGTGTGTGTGTGTGTGTGTGTGTGTTTGCGTGCTTATCAGCGGCACCATTTACTGTAGTTAATCATTCACACACATCAGACGGAAAGGAACCAGTTCCTCCTCCAGTCAACATGATTTATACACCACACTGACCAACACCCCGTCTCTCTCTCTCACACACACACACACATCAATCACACTGAACAATGTGTGCGTTATATACTTCAGTGTATACGTTACACCCTATAGTACAGCGTGATCATGTTTTCTTCATTAACAACACTTCTTACTTCAATACAGTCCTCTGCAAAAGTTTGCACACCCCCAGGACAAAATGGCCGACTCATGAAATCATTCGCTCAGTCATCTTCCTCTTCATCTTATCCTGATCAGTGTGCTGGTGGATCCGGTGTCTATCCTGGGAACACTGGGAGAGTGAGATGAAGTACATCCTGGATCTGACGGTCAGACACACACACACACACACACACACACACACACACACACACACACACACACACACCTAGGAGTAATTTATCATAGCCAATCCATGTACTGCATGTTTTTGCGAGGAAACCCAGAGGAACCCACACAGACATGAACGATAGCCTGAGCTCAGCTTCATCACAAACTTAACATCTTTCCTTAAAATAAATCTTTATTTTGTTATGAAAAGTCAAACTTGTTACATCGTACGTCTTCTCTGTAAAAAGCCGAGATTGTGGAGGAGAAAACAAAACAAAAAGACAAAAGAAGTCATTATTTGGGGCGGATAGTTTAATATTGCACATGGATAGAATTTGAAACTTCTTAAATAGAGGAGAGAATTCAAGAAGATCAGATGCTATTAAAAAAAAAAAAGCAGTATTTCCTAAGCCTCGTCTGTCCCTCCTCCTTTTTTACATTTCATACATTTTATGTATTAATTGTGATCCATTTTCTTTCACCTTATATATAGAGAATTTTCTAATGGTAATGAGTGTGTGTGTGTGTGTGTGTGTATCAGAGTGGTCTGATGCTGAGTGTGAGGTCACGGCCAAGCGGGGGAGCGATGTATCTCTCCTCTCTCAGTAAACGCAGCAGCAGATCCTGAGCATCGTGAGGCCACCGAAACACACGCGTGCTCTGTAACCACAACGGGACATGACTCTACACACACACACACACACACACACACACACACACACACACAGACACACACAAGCAGTAACTACACTCTGTGTTCATATCACATACACCACTGACAATTTATTCACCACTCTCTGTTTTAAATAAAACTACTGACTCATTTTCGCTAATATCTCACTAAAGTTAACTGTCATCAAAAGTGCTCTTAGCCAATCAGATAGCTAGCTAAGCATTCTGTAGGCAGAGGGATCTGAGTCCGAGACTAGTTATCATGGAAACCATTAGCATTCGGACTTTTCACCTAATGTTTTAGCTGTAATGTTAGCCATGCTAGTGTTTTTGCTCACCTGGTTAGCGTTGGGGAAGAGAACAGGGACGAGTCTGAAATTCAGACAGCGCTGCTGGATAAACTCGTTCTGCAGCTAAAAACGATAATGTTCAAAAATAATTACATTTAACATCAAACAGCATGTCATTATCCTGAAAAAGAGAAATAATAAAACGTGTAATAAAACGATTGTAAACTCCTCTTTCAAACTGCTTCTCTTCTGCGTGACAGCTACAAATGCTAACAGAGCTAACAACGAATAAACAGTTAGCGTACACTCACTGTTAGCATTGTGGTAACACCCGCTACATTCCCAAAACAAAGTGAATTTCATGAAAACAGACTTAGATTGCTAAGCGTACACATATATTTGTGGTAAAACTATCATCAAAATGCTAACACAGCTAACAGTAAACAAAAAAAGATGATGTTTGGACGGTTATGCTAGCTGTTCAGCTCAGTTAGCAACTTTACAGCGCAAGTCTGAAAGTCGTTCAAATGATTAACAACAAAAAAGTGAAAGAAATCATGAAAATAAACACCTCAGCGAAACA
This sequence comes from Ictalurus furcatus, assembly GCF_023375685.1. NCBI lineage: Eukaryota > Metazoa > Chordata > Actinopteri > Siluriformes > Ictaluridae > Ictalurus > Ictalurus furcatus. The sequence continues at coordinate 386,519 of NC_071256.1, forward strand.
TGCTAAAGAACATAAACGCAGATTTTTTTAAAAAAGGACTATTTACTTGATGAATTCCTTCAAATTTACATACGTATTAAAACAATTTAAACTCCTGATACACCTCTTGCTGCTGGAGCTAAGCTAAAAATGCTAAAATGCACACTGAGTGAACGTTACCATGACACGACACAGCAGTTAGCGTACAGCCTTGCTAGTGTCCACTCAGTGTTTATAAGGTATGAAAAAAAATAAACTCTCTGAGTTAAAGTTACAGACAATATGCTAACGCAGCTAACAGTTATGCTAGCTTCCGCTCGCTTTTAGCAGTGTTAGCATGTATTTTTAGCATTTAGAAACAAACAGAAGAAAATTCCTGAGGTAAAAAAAAAACATGAACAGAAGCTAACTGTAGAGATAAACTAGCATGAGGCAGGAGGTTAGCCTAGCAAGGTCTGGTTAGCGAGCTATAGCACTGTAGCAATTAGCCTGTACAGCTAGCGAGCAGAGAGAGAGAGAGAGAGATAGGTATGTAGCGTTAGCATTCTATTAGCATTTTAAACTAGCACAGTTACCCAGGTGGCCTCAGGACAGGAAGCGAGACAGTGTAAAAGGTTATTAAAGCTCGTCACCTGACTGTGTATGTATTTGGTGTGCAGGCCGTGTTGGTCCGATCCGTCGCCCTCGATGTCAATCTTGTATTTCGGACTGATGACCATGATGATCAGAACCGATTTCTACAAAATCAAAAACACGACATGTTTAAGACGTTCTTCAGAATATAAAATGTGCAGCCACATACACGTCAATTAGCATGTTCTAATTTTAGCTTTATTCTCCATAAAATCTGTCCATTTGCGAGAATGTTTACGCTAGCTGTGCTAACTCAGGTGTTAATCTAACTAGCAAATAAATGTCTCTCTGCTACAGACAAGAAACGGCTAGCATCCACTCACTGTTTGCAACATTAGCATCTAAGTTAGCACCTTAAGACCTGCTAGCTCCAAATCATTCAGACTACAGTTAAACATGCTAACACAGCTAACCTGGGACGCAGTTATGCTAGTTTGTCACTTCACTTAGCAATGTTAGCATTGGCTAAGAGCACAAGACTGAATCTGAGGCAGTGTGAGGCAGCAGAAATATGGCAACACTAACAGGATAAACACTAAACTTTACTCCGCCAGCAGGGGGCGCTGTAGCTTTGGATCATAACGAAGCTTCGGTGTTTACATTATTTAATTATTATATAAAATATTTGTATTTTTTTCTATATTGTATTAAATTTGTAATAAATTGTTATATCATTTCTTAGAAATATTTTTTTTTTAAAGAAAGAAAATTGCCAATAATGAGCAGACACACAAACAAACAAGCAACGTAGATATAAAATTGTGAATGGATACTATTTTTGATCAAAACAACAAAGTAATAAATTATTCTGAACGCTAAGTGGATACTAGGTTATTACAACAAACAAACAAATAAATAAACAAAAAACAAATTAATAAATAGATAAATAAATAAAGTTTCAAATAGTGAGCAGATGCTATTTTTTTATTTTTAAAAAACAACAAACAAACAAATAAGTAAATTGTTTTGAACAGTGAGTGGATGCTACATGGTTATTATAAGAAACAAATAAATAAACAAATAAAAACGTAAATAAAGAAACGAATGAATAAAATTGCAAATAGTGAGGGGATGCTACTTGTTTGTGTGCTGTTAGTTGTGTTCGCAATCTAACCTGATCATTTTTAAAACAATAATATTATTATATAACACAACATTAAAGATAAAATATATAATATTACTGTTTTTTGAGAGCAAACAGCAGCTCAGTAATATACAGATAAAATAAAAATGTAAACATAATGAAGGAAGTAAAAAGGAACTGGTTGCTGTGAGGTGATGTAAACGCTCTTGTCGGACTGGAGTACACATTTAATACGGAGATCTGAATCGAGGTAAATAATAAACTCACGTCTTTTAAGTAGCTGTCCATCCACTTGTTCATGTCCATCTGCCGCACGGCGTTATCGAAAATATCGATCTACAGCCGAGAGGAACAGCGGCTCGTTACACTTAAACATTCACACCGGTAAAGTGTTAAAGGAATAACGATAAGACGTGAAAAGAGACGGAGGCGATCACGCTGAGACTCACAGCAGGTCTGAAGCCTTGATTTATCAAAAACGTCACAAACGGAAAGATCTCCTCCGCCACGTCCACCGAATACGTGACGAAAACGGTTCCTGAAAAGCACAACCATTACTTTTAAAATATTTGTTTATACACATTGATGTAAATTACACAAGGAGGTCACATGACGCTGTTTCATCAGTTCGGTGGATAAAACAGGCTGTCGCTAACAAGTAATGGGAGTCTGTGGCCTCCAGTTTAGCATCGCTGTATCTAACCCTGACCCCTAACCCACAAAACATTTTATCAGCAGGGCTGAAACACGGCTCACGGCAGTCGTCGGGGAGACTGATGGTGCGCCTCACTTCCTGTGCCTGTGCACGGCCCGTCCTGATTGGCTGAGAGGGAAGAACGCACATCTCCGTCATCACTTCAGGTGTGTCTCTTGCACCGGTGGTGGCCTGGGGCGTTGCCATGGGAACCGCAGGTCTGAGGTGCATCGGCCTACAGGGGAGTGTGTTCATACATGTAATTTATATAATGTGTGTGTGTGGGTGTGTGTGTGCGTGTGTGTTACCTGGCTTGCATGTGCATCTGGGGTTCACGCATGTGTGGCATTGGCACGTTTACAGGTGGAGGTGGACATCTGGGGCATTGAGGATCTACAGCATAGACAGCTACACACACACACACACACACACACCACCTTACTGAACAGAAAAAAAGTGATCAAAATAAAATGAACAAATCATGGTTACTATGGTAAAAGTTTCAAACAGAGAACGGAAGAGATCTCAGCTCACATGACTGGGTTCGGCTTTGGTCTGCACGGTTCGTTTTGGGGGCGGGGCTACACACAAGCTCAGTTTGTGATGTCATTAAACAAGCTTCAAATCTTAAACCAATCATGTTCAATATGTGACAGCTAAATAAAACCTGCACACTGAGCTAAGGTAGTGGTGGTTGTCATGGTAACTCCGACAGGTCTGCCTGCTGTGTGAGCTAGTTTACTAGCGGCTAGCGAAGTTAGCTAATGCGAGTAACATTAGGGCTAGCGGTGAGAGCAGGATGACACAGGCACATTACATAATTTGCATATTCATGAATATTCATACGTTCTGGTATTTGCGTGAGCTGTAGCTGTACGTACGTGAACGTGTCAGTCCAGGTCGAACGATCCGGTGCTCACTCTCTCCCACGTCGGAGCGGAGAGGAAGAGGCTGCTCCAGACTCTCCTCATCCTCGCTCGGAACGTTCCGCTGGTGTTCCACTCCGGAACCTGCTTCAGGGAACATCTCTGAGACGTTCTCTAGGGGGAGCCGGGGGAGCCGGACCGCACCTCCCAGTGCACGCTGGAGATAGTGTATGCGTGATGCACCCAGCTCGGTGGGCGTGGCTACAGGAAGTGCAGGCCCGTTGACCTTTAACCCCAAAGCATGACCTCTCAAACAGGCATCTGGGCATTCGACCCGTCGCTCGTCATTAACCACGCTGTCATCACCACGCGCCGAACACTTCTGACACGCCGGCCAGGCCAAGTTCAGAGACGATGATGTCATCAACTCGTCCATCTCGACCGGAAGGCTGAGATGAGGACAGGGTGTTTCTGAAAAAAAGAGAAAGAAAGAAAAATGTGAAAGAAAGTCATAAAGAAGAGAAATCTTTTTTTTTTAAAACTGAAGAGAAAAGCAGAAGCTACGACACCTGAACACGACGCCATCGCACAGGGGTTACTCTCTTCCAGTTCTCCACACTGCTACAACCACAACAACATCAACAACAACGACAACAACGACGACATCAACAACATGCGTGATCAAAACAATCACAGAATTACTCGTTTAATAAATACTCAATTATAAATAATAATAAAATGGCGCGCACACATACGTATCTGTACATGCCATTTTTTCAAATGTTATTTTATTTATTGTATTTTGGATTGTTGTTATTTTTTGTTATTTTGTCATTATTATATACTTTAAAACATTTCTCCTTTGCTTATTTTCTTTCTTTTCTTTTTTTTTAAAAATATTTGAAATAATAGTCACACCCTCTGTAACGCTTTGTGTTGTTTTTGTTTCTTACAGTGTAATAAACAACTCGTAACGTCAATAAAGTTCTGTGGAAGTCTGAAAGTCGAAATTTATATCAAATAAATATAAATTAAAGGAAAAGTTCAGCTGATAAACATCAAATAAACATCAAATAAACATCAAATAAACACGGCGCTTTTCTTCGCAGTGTGAATGCTGAGTCAGAAAACACACACACACACACACACACACACACACACCTGTCCTCAGCTGAAACTGAGCTTTACTCGAACACAGGTCGCTGTAAACACTCCACACACTCATCTCACACACATTCAGGTTAAAATAAGAAAGAGTTTTCAGCTCGCTCGCGCTCTTACCTGTCTCAGGTGTGTCGGTGTCACCTGTACGGCGCGCGCGGAGGAGCTGCTTCCTGCTCGCGCCTCTTACAGGAAATGAGAGTTAAGAATGTAAATCAGGAAATTACCTACCACTGTACTGCCAAACCGGTTTGTGTGTGTGTGTGTGTGTGTGCTCGAGAGAAAGAGCAGGATTGGGACGCAGAAATACGTCATACGTCACCTGGCTGCTAGGATATCGACAATATATAACATATACCGCCACCTGGTGGCTGTTCAGAAAAACCCAACATTTCAAATGTATTACACATTTTACATTTATTTATTTATTTTCTTTCTTTCTTTAGCAGACGCTTTTCTTACAAATGAAGAAGTACGAGCGAAGTTATCTCTCAAGCGGAGAACAATACGAGTAGTGCTACCGTACAAGACTTTTAATTGAGATCTAGAGAAGCAAAGTGCGCAGAGTAGAAGTGTATAGTCCCTGACCCTCAGGCCCGCCTTCTTCCATGCCACACCCTACCTTCTGGCCCCCCTTGCCCAGCCCCTGACACCCCCTGCCCGCCCCTTGGCCCTCAAACCCACCCTATTCCATACCACACCCCGCCCCCTGCCCCCACCCGCCCTCTGACCCTCAGGCCCGCCTTCTTCCATGCCACACCTGACAAAATCATAAATCACTGACTTGAATCTCGATCTTTCATTTGAATCTCTTCTAAATTCCTGGAATCATGTTAAACGACCTGAGCGTTCCTAAAATGGGAAGATTTTCCTAAACTGAGCACGAATAAACGCAGAAAACACACAAACTGCAAACTGAGAAATAAACAGCTTCTGTACGCTTGGTTGTTTGTTTTTTTGATAATGATCATCTTTTATTGAACAGGTTCTGGAGAAGGAAGGTTGGTGTGCGTTAATTTCATGTAATTTCCCAGTCTCCTCCAGTGTGTTTAAAATCACTCTCTCAGGGTCCAGAAGACGGTGGAACCGTTCGAGTTCCAAGTTTGGTTAGAACGATGGAGACCGGGTCTCGTCCTGCCGGTTCTCTGCGCTCGGCCACAGAGAAGACCTTCATGGTGGTTTGTGTGAAGAAGGAGCCGAGTTCTCGAGCTCGGACTCGGCACCGGAACGTGTTGACGATCTCGTGACGGAACCTGCGGCTGACCACGCAGTACAGCAGGAAGTTGGTGCCGGAGTTGAGGTTGTGCAGCATGTTGGCCACGTCGCTGATGACATTGATGGCGATGGAGTAATTGTCTCGGTCGAAGTCCTTTTGGTTGTGTTTGGTGCGCAGGATGCAGTAGGTAACGAAGCGTGGCAAGCTGAGAACCACGAACGTCACCGAGACGATCCCGAGCAGCAGCAGTGTCCTGCGGGCGGAACCTCGTGTCCGAGAGGTCCGGATCGTCCGGCATTCCTCTTTAGTGAAGAGACGACCGGAGCCGAGCAGCTGGTACGCGATCAGAGAGTTAAAGATGATGACGAGCAGGATGGGAACTCCGCTGGACAGGAAGGATGTGACCCAAACCACCACAGTGGAGTAGAACGCGTCTCGATAAAGACAACGCGGAACCGTAACGGTCTGTCCATTCAGAGTCATGTTCACCTGGAACACGGAGAACTTTACACTCAATTACTCTCAAAGCAACAACAACATTCATTAAATATTCATATTCATTAAATATTCATTAAATATTCATATTCATTAAATATTCATTAAATATTCATATTCATTAAATATTCATTAAATATTCGTTAAACCACACACACTTTTTAAACAGTATTCTTTACATTTTTACACTTTACAATGCGTTACCTGAAACAAGATCAAATATATAAATGAAAGAATATACTTTACTCATTACTGTTTTTGTTAAATGGATTTACTCGTAGTAAACATTATATGTAAATGTAAATAAAAAAATTACAATTTTTAAAAAAATACAAATAAAGTGTAAATAAAATGTAGATAAAGTGTGCATAAAATTTATAGCATAAATAAAGTATAAATGTGTAAATAAAATGTAAATAATGTGTAAAAGTGTAAATAATGTGTAAATAATGTGTAAAAGTGTAAATAAAGTGTAAATAAAATGTAAATAATGTGTAAATAATGTGTAAAAGTGTAAATAATGTGTAAATAATGTGTAAAAGTGTAAATAATGTGTAAATAAAATGTAAATAATGTGTAAAAGTGTAAATAAAATGTAAATAATGTGTAAATAATGTGTAAAAGTGTAAATAATGTGTAAATAATGTGTACATAATGTGTAAAAGTGTAAATAAAGTGTAAATAAAATGTAAATAATGTGTAAATAATGTGTAAAAGTGTAAATAATGTGTAAATAAAATGTAAATAATGTGTAAAAGTGTAAATAAAATGTAAATAATGTGTAAATAATGTGTAAAAGTGTAAATAATGTGTAAATAATGTGTAAAAGTGTAAATAATGTGTAAATAAAATGTAAATAATGTGTAAAAGTGTAAATAAAATGTAAATAATGTGTAAATAATGTGTAAAAGTGTAAATAATGTGTAAATAATGTGTACATAATGTGTAAAAGTGTAAATAAAGTGTAAATAAAATGTAAATAATGTGTAAAAGTGTAAATAAAATGTAAATAATGTGTAAATAATGTGTAAAAGTGTAAATAATGTGTAAATAATGTGTACATAATGTGTAAAAGTGTAAATAAAGTGTAAATAAAATGTAAATAATGTGTAAAAGTGTAAATAAAATGTAAATAATGTGTAAATAATGTGTAAAAGTGTAAATAATGTGTACATAATGTGTAAAAGTGTAAATAAAGTGTAAATAATGTGTAAAAGTGTAAATAATGTGTAAATAATGTGTAAAAGTGTAAATAATGTGTAAATAAAATGTAAATAATGTGTAAAAGTGTAAATAAAATGTAAATAATGTGTAAATAATGTGTAAAAGTGTAAATAATGTGTAAATAATGTGTACATAATGTGTAAAAGTGTAAATAAAGTGTAAATAAAATGTAAATAATGTGTAAATAATGTGTAAAAGTGTAAATAATGTGTAAATAAAATGTAAATAATGTGTAAAAGTGTAAATAAAATGTAAATAATGTGTAAATAATGTGTAAAAGTGTAAATAATGTGTAAATAATGTGTAAAAGTGTAAATAATGTGTAAATAAAATGTAAATAATGTGTAAAAGTGTAAATAAAATGTAAATAATGTGTAAATAATGTGTAAAAGTGTAAATAATGTGTAAATAATGTGTACATAATGTGTAAAAGTGTAAATAAAGTGTAAATAAAATGTAAATAATGTGTAAAAGTGTAAATAAAATGTAAATAATGTGTAAATAATGTGTAAAAGTGTAAATAATGTGTACATAATGTGTAAAAGTGTAAATAAAGTGTAAATAATGTGTAAAAGTGTAAATAATGTGTAAATAAAATGTAAATAATGTGTAAAAGTGTAAATAAAATGTAAATAATGTGTAAATAATGTGTAAAAGTGTAAATAATGTGTAAATAAAATGTAAATAATGTGTAAAAGTGTAAATAAAATGTAAATAATGTGTAAATAATGTGTAAAAGTGTAAATAATGTGTAAATAATGTGTACATAATGTGTAAAAGTGTAAATAAAGTGTAAATAAAATGTAAATAATGTGTAAAAGTGTAAATAAAATGTAAATAATGTGTAAAAGTGTAAATAATGTGTAAATAATGTGTACATAATGTGTAAAAGTGTAAATAAAGTGTAAATAAAATGTAAATAATGTGTAAAAGTGTAAATAAAATGTAAATAATGTGTAAAAGTGTAAATAAAGTGTAAATAATGTGTAAAAGTGTAAATAAAGTGTGAGGTGTGTTTTTTCTGCACCTGCACCACGGCGTTGATCCAGCTGAGAGGAATGGAGGCCAGGTGTGAGAGCAGGACGATGGTGATGCAGGTGAGGAGGGCGTGTCTGAAATGCTGGTGACGCTGTGGGCTCACCATCACTCTGAACACCAGGTAGCGCTCGATGGTGAAGGCCACGACGAGCCAGGCCGAGGCGTAGAACATTCCGAACTGCAGGATGTTTATGACGCTGCACCACGGGTGAGTGTGCCAGAACGGCTGCGGCTGCAGGAACACCAGGCTCAGGTCCAGCAGCGTCACCCAGAGCAGGTACCACGTGTCCACCAGCGCCAAGCAGCTCAGGTACACGCGTGCCGAGTCCGACATGCCACACACACGCCAACACAACATGTAGAATATGAAGAGGTTCGCTGGGGGGGGAAAACAACAGAGAGGCAGAGGAGAGAAATCTGGAGCTGAACTGAGGACTGAAGAACCCCACTGAAGATTCTAGAACCACCCTGAATGTCCTGTAACTACACTAAAAATTGTAGAACTGCTCTGAGAACTCCAACACCACTCTCGGGACTTTTTAACCCGCTTTTCTTCTTCTTCTAGAACCCAGTTGAGGATCCTAGAACCCCACTGAAGATTCTCAAACTGCTCTGAGAACTGTGCAACCACGCTCAGGATCTTTGGAACCCACTTTGAGGATTCTAAAGATTCTAAAAAGTGTGTTGAGGATTCCGGAACAGTGTTTCTGTGGTTCTGGTAACCTCCAGAATGTTCTGTGTGGTTCTGAAATTGTATATATGTCATAAGATCACTCACTCACCTGGAATACCCAGAATGCACAGCAGCGGGTAGTACACCTTCTGAATGGTGATGAAAACACTCGCTCCGTCCATCATACAGCACTAATGCTGCAATAAAGTCATTACACACACACACACACACACACACACACACACACACTTTATTGCTTCACCTCCCAGTATAACAGCAAAATAAATGAATATATAAAATATAAAGATATTTAAAAACAAAGAAGCAAATGAAAGAAAGAAGAGGTTTCACACACACACACACACACACACACACACACACACACACACACAATCTTACAGGATGTGCCATTTTAAAACTATTAAAATATCAGCTACAATTTGCTTATAACTCACTCAGGACTTTATGTTTTATTTATTTTTTTGACTAATTGTTGTTATTTTTTTAAATCAGATTTTAAATGTCAACAAAAACAAAATCCATTTTAGATTAGAAAGTAAAATATCCAGAATATAAAACAGGATTAAACCTCGGCACTCAGTAATGATACAGAACCAACAACTTTAACCTACAACACACACACACACACACACACACACACACACACACTACATCTATAATGATTAAGAAGTCTAATGAATGTACACATTTCATATGAAGTGAAAGGTGTGTGTACTCACTGCGACAAACCTGTGCGACTGTGTGCAGGTAGAGGGACTCACCTGAGCACAAACACACACACACAGGGAGCAGATGGGCAGATACACAGGACATAAGCACACAGTACATTAGCTGAAGAGACAGGAAATGGCTCTCGTTGTTATTGATTTGTGGAAATGGTTTTATTGAATATTGATTTGCTGAAAGTTTCCTCACTGTGTGGAAACAACAAAAACGCCACTCCAGGACACACGAGATATTACGTGTACCATACATACACTTCATTCAGCTAAAAGATTCATTCATTCATTCACTGACTGCTTAATTGATTCATTCATTGACTCCTTCAATTATTAATTCATTATTCATTCACTGACTCCACTGATTCATTAACTGATTCACCCACTGATTAATTCACCGATTCATTAACTGATTCATCCACTGATTCATTAACTGATTCATCCACTGATTCATTCACTGATTAATTTGCTAATTTATTCACGGTTCATTGACTGACTCCCTCACTGATTCATTCATGATTCATTCACTGACTCCCTCACTGATTCATTCATGATTCATTCACTGACTCCCTCACTGATTCATTCATGATTCATTCACTGACTCATTAATTGATTACGTTACTGATTCATTCACGATTCATTCACTAACTACTTCACTGATTCATTCACTGACACCACTGATTCATTCATAATTCATTCACTGAGTCCTTGCATGATTACTTCACTGATTTATTCACGATTCATTCACTGACTCCTTTTTAGATCTGTTATCTGATTTGTTCACTAATTCTTTCACTGATTCGTTATTACTTCACATTAGCATGCTTGATTAGCATATTGATTCGTTAAGTCAGCAAACAGCGAGCGTGATATAAACGTTACACCGTTAGACGCCACTTTAGAACATGGAAGTCTCGCAGAATCATAGTCGTGAATCGACTCAAAGCGGGTGGTGTTTAAAAAAAGCGAATCAGTGCAACACACACAATCTGTACAACAACAAAAACAATAATAATAATAATAATAATAATAATAATAATAATATACAGGTATAAAAGAGTGTAAAATATTTCTTTTATTTAAAAATGGCAAATTTATGTAAAAAAGAACATGCATCAAACTGTAATATAAAAACACATGAGATTGAAACAAGGCCTGTGTTTACCATCCCCTTACTCACTTTCCCTTAATCAAGCCCCATTGGCCAATGTTGCTGTAGACAAATTACCCAGAATGCATTGCTGTGGGCTGTACACCTGCCTATAGTGTAAACATAAGCATTTCAGATTGTTCAGATCGTGTTTTAATCCTCCCGCTAGTCACAAACAGACCAGTAATTAAACACACTAGCTAATTAGAACTGTGGTTGTTAGGGGAAGTCTATGAGGGTGAGTTATAAAACGGCACCACAGTGCCGCCTGTGGCATTCCTCAATCCAAACAAGTCATCGTTAACCCTCTTACCCCGTATGGCCGAAAAACCGGCTTGCCCGTCTTTGATCTGTTCCCATAAGGACGATATACTGGCTTGGTCGTCTATGCCAAATCCCCGTAAGGCCGATATAGCGGCTTTACAGTGTAAACGTTATCCCCGTAAGGCCGGTGTACCGGCATTACTCTGCTATGATTCCTTACTTATTTAATTATTATTTTTTAACCCGGAAGGTTGATGACGTCACGACGTCACGACGTGATTACGTTATTACGCCGGCATTACGATGAAGCTGATCCAAGCGTGAATATTGGTGTACTAGTAGAAGTGAACTAAAAATGCCAAAGCGAAAAGCTAATCGTGTTCCAGCTAAAGTTACACCTACAGTGAACACAGGTACATCTAAAACAGTGAAAAAAAGAGAAAACATACACAGTTACACAGGCGAGAGCGAGGATTCTAGATAGTGACAGCAGTGAAAGTCCAGGCGATGTTGAAACCGAAACCGAAACTGATAGAGACGCAAACTCTCCTGATTCAGACCCTGATCCGTCTCCATCTTCAGCATCAACCAGTGCGACTGACACTGCAGGGGTCTGGAGTCAGAACCTGACCATCTCTGTGCATTCGTGAAAACACCACCTGCTGGTCTGATTACCACCACAAACTTGACTTTAGGCGCTAAAATGCATTTATTTATTTATTATTTATTATTTACTTGAATTTATTCAAAGGTATTGACCACGCTGATACTCATATGGTACTTCTAAATGAGTAGAAGGATTTTAGCGAGCATTTTTCGTCATTTCTCTAGTTAAGAATTGTGCTCTAAGTGGAGTAAAAACACTGAACTGCTTCATTTTCAAAGTAATATTACACAAATACATTATTATAAGCTGTTTCAAGGCCTAAAAATGTTCAAATTAAAATGTTGATTTTGGCCCAGGAACTCAGGGTTGGCGTGCTGTTTCTCTGGGGAATGTAGGGTTATGGGACATAATACTGTGGGAACTTAGGGGTAAGAGGGTTAAATCACAGATTAAAATACAAACATTAAAACCAGGAAAAAGGAGAGAAAAAAAGCAAAAAGACAAAGAAGACGGAAAATGTAAGACTTTCTGTTCGAGTCGTCTGAAATTCTTTCACAGGATTTGATCGCTCGTTACGGTCACACGATCATGAACATCGTTAACACCTGAGAGGAGGAAGTAAGATAACACTAAATATTAAAAACAGCCGTTTCTTCCGTTTAAAATCAAAAGTACTCTCATACATTTGGCTAAAAATATGCAACATATATTATTTTTTTAACTTATATCTTGTTGTTAGCATTAGCATTAAAATTCGGTACAGAACATGAACAATAAACAAAGGCAAAAACAACAAAGGCAGCATTGCACGATGGGTCTTTGGGCATTAATTAAAAACATTTCAAAATAATTCCAGAAATAAGCTTGGCAGCATCTGTAGAAAAGCTGCACGAAGTTTAGATTTTGTTTTTGACGTGCGTTTTTTTCTTACTTCATATTCATCACTGTGTTAAATCTATAATTAATACATAAACCAAAAGCTGAAAAAGGTACATTTACCCACAATCCCGCTCTCTTCTCCTTGTGTGTATTTCAACACACATTACCCACAATTCCTGCATTCTGAAAATGTGGCTTAAAAATCAGCTCAGAAGTTAAACTAATAACTAGAAGGTTAAAAATAAAACCCCTTCCATCGTATTTACGGGACCCCCTCCCCCCTACAGCTCCTCCTTCAGAGCTGCGTCTGGATTTAAAGCTTCAGTCTGGAGGTTCTTCTCCTCTGATGGAGATACACACAGGTTTAAAGGAGTTGATGATGGAAGCTGTGACTCCGCCTCCAGGCCACCGGGAGTGCTGTGGGCGGGATCATAAGTTGTCTCCGGGTTGGTACTGCGGCTCGGTGGCGGTGAAATAATCTTCGAGGAACGCTTGCAGGTACTCAAAGGTGTGACGTTCCTCAGCGTTCTGCTTCCAGCACTGAAGCATGAGCTCGTACAGAGACGCGGGACAGTCCTGAGGACACTGCATACGGTAACCACGCTCCACCTGCTCCAACACCTCTCTGTTGTTCATCCCTACACACACACACACACACACACACACACACACATCTCTACATCTCAGAGAACATTATTTCACTCTGTCATCACTTTTTATTCAGTCTGTCAGTCTGGTGGAACCCTTAAAAGTTCTATGTAGAACTTTACCACAGAGTGTTTCCCTATAAGAAAGGGAACCATTTTTAGGAAGCTACAAACCCTTGAACCGATCATTATTATCTTCTCAGAGAACCTAGAACCTTGTCAGGGTTGCAAGTAGAACTGTTTTAGGATGCTAAGAACCCTTAAAGAACCCTTTTTCCTAAGAGTGTGTGTATTACAAACTCTTCTGAATGTCTTGAACCTGACGCTCTTGGAAAAAAGTGTTCTTTCAGGTTTTTTTGGACAGTTAAGGGCTCTTTGTGTGTTACCTGGGTACGGTACTCGTCCTTTCGTCACCAGTTCTGTGAGCAGGATGCCGAAGGACCAGACGTCTGATTTAATGGTGAACTTTCCGTAAAGTGCTGCCTCAGGAGCCGTCCATTTGATGGGGAACTTCGCGCCTGAAAGAGAGGTGGAGCAAGAGGCGGGATGAGGGGTGTGGCGAGAGGCGGAGTGAGAGGTTTCTCTTGCTGTCTGTCTGCCTGTCTGTCTGTCTCTCTGCATGTCTCACCTTGGCGAGCGGTGTACTCGTTGTCCTCGATGAGTCTGGCGAGGCCGAAGTCAGCGATTTTACACACCAGATTTTCTCCAACCAGGATGTTGGCAGCGCGCAGGTCTCTGTGGATGTAGTTCATCCTCTCAATGTAGGCCATTCCTGCAGCTATCTACACACACACACACACACACACACACACACACACACACACATACATCTTCAAATAATTATAATTAAACAACAAAATATTCAATAAAGCACTGAAACACGCCAATAACTACAATTTAACTTTTATAAATCTAAAGTGTAATTCAATCACGAGAATGATTGACCTAATAATTTACATAACACATTTAAACCATTATAAACTGATTTAAGTATAAAGTATAAATTTGTTAAAAAGCTAATATAGAAATTCTCCAAAAAACCCCCATTTAGTAATAAAATAATTTTAATGCAAAATTACGATATAAAAATCTCACTTTAATCAATAAAAGCCAACAAAATGTAAATGAAATCAAAAATAAATCAAAATAATTATAATAAAGATTTGATCTAAAAAAAAGAAAAATATTTTTATAAAATTAAAATGATATAGAAAATTAATAAATAGTTATATAACATTTTAAACAACATAAACAGTAATTAGTAAAGGGTAATACTTAAATAATTAAATCATTATTGAGTGAATAAATGTGTAAATAAATCAGTCAATCAGTCTCAGGAGCAGTGCATGCTGGGATACCTGAGCGGCCATATCCACGAGGTAGGGTAGCTTCAGAGCGCGACCTTCTCCGTCCTTCAGGAACTCCAGCAGACTTCCTGTAAACATTTAACACACCATTAACCAAATACAGAATTAAACCTGAGCTTCACCAAACCAAACAATGGTTGTACTGGTCCGTACGGTCACCACGGATACGACCCCTGACCTTTGCTCATGTACTCGGTGACAATGTAGATGGGCTCCTCAGAGACGACGGCGTAGAGCTGCACCAGTTTATCATGACGCAGATTCTTCATGATCTGAGCTTCCTCCAGAAACGACTCGGGGGACATGGTGCCTGCCTTCAGGGTCTTCACTGCCACCTTGGTGTTACCGTTCCACGTTCCTGACACACACACACACACACACACACACACACACACACGGTCACAATTTCTCCAGAGAAGCAAAGTTACCACGAACTGTTTATATTTCATCAGCTATCAAACATTAATGTGCCAGATTTTAAAACCTAAAGTTTAATAAGACAAATGCTAAGCTTAACATCACCAACAGGGGGTACTGGAGTTTCATAACAGAAGCAGCAGAAATATTATTAAGCAGCAGAGATATTACAAAAAAAACCTCCTGTTATGATAAATACGAGAGGAGAAATGAGAAGCAGTCTTAATGAAGAAATACAATTTAAAGATAAAATTTTACTGATGAAATAGAAACATTTCTTGGTGGTAAAGTCAGAATTTCAGACCTGACTATGGTTTACAGGGAAGGAGGATGGGACAGAATTAAAGACAGAATCAGGATAGTAATACAAGAGGACATGCAAACATTCCTGTCTCATGTGTGTTTCCATCCACTGATCATTAAAAAAAACAGAACAGAA
Source organism: Ictalurus furcatus (assembly GCF_023375685.1). Lineage (NCBI taxonomy): Eukaryota > Metazoa > Chordata > Actinopteri > Siluriformes > Ictaluridae > Ictalurus > Ictalurus furcatus. Next base: position 402,092 of record NC_071256.1, read on the forward strand.
AATCGGGGTTAAAGTGTTCGTTTCGGTAACGAGTAAACAGGAAATGGTTTGTTAGGTCCTCGTTTACAGAAAGGTCATGTGTTAAAAAACTAGTATGCAAAAAAAAAAGTTGGACTGGTTTACTAAATATCTTACACTGTTCATTTTACATTTAACAATTAATATGCAATTTGGGGTGTTTATAATGTAAGGGCGGAGTCAATGTAAATCAGGTTATTTTGTACCTGTAATTTGAATTACTACAGCCATAAAGTCACTTTGATGCTGATCAGGTGTGCACATTAGTACGAGCAAAGGGCAGGTATAAAATTTGCCAAGCTCATGTCTGACAGTTGAATACAAAATTATAAACGTTTATCTAAATTATGCTTCAATGATTCAAAATAATGCTGCATTAATAAATAATACATTCGTAATATTCACTAAACATTCACACCTCCAACGCCATCAGCATTTAAACAGATGCAAACTGGTGAGCCAGCCAGGAGTCTGTTTAAGACTGTGTGAATTTACCTGGCATCTTGGCGGGGGAAAGTTAACACGACAGTATCTAATAGCAACACAACCACTTACGAGCGTCTTGGATGGAAACACAGCTTGAGGTGGAGTGGAGTTTCTTTACCCACCATCATACTCACCACTGCAATCTGGAGCTCTCACCACCCTCAAAACCATCCATCAGAAACGCGTACAATCTTTACAATATTATCATTAATAAACAATGTTATGGAAATTCATAGAAATTTCACAATTTCATAAACCCAGTCTGTCCCAGGCTTACTGTAAAGACTAACGAACGATATTTTCTACACGACTGCATAAGCGTCTTTTACCACATCACTGATTATCAATGAATAGAAATAAGTTCAATACTTTTAGAATTTATTTGATCTTACCACACCAGACATCAGCAAAACATCCTGCTCCAAGCTTGACGTCCAGCCGCAGAGACTCGCGAGCAATTTCCCACGTATCGTGTGTAAGACCCACAGTTTCTGGTGTGTAGTTTTCACACACACTGGTTAACTGATAGCACAGACCATCCGCATGCACTACAGGAAAGGGGGGAGGGGAGACGACGTTAATGACCTCTAACGAGGAGGAACATGCATGCAGAGAGACGGAACACACGCCGAGCGAGCGAGCCACGCCCCACCCCGCACCCTCAACCTACACCGTAAACATGCTAATGAACTATTCAGGGTTATAATCATCTTTCACTAACAGACTCTGCCCTCTCAAGGAGGCGTCCTTCCATCTCTCTGCGTGCCCGGGTGTCATTAGGCACAGTGGGCGGGGTCATACCCATCCAGACCTCCCCGAACTGGCCATTGCCCAATCGCTTTACGAGCAGCAACGATTCGCGCAGGATCTCCCACACGTCTTTGGTTTTCATTGACAGGTCAGTGAGGCGGGGCATCCCTTTGTGACATGGGCCAACCAATCGGAAACACAGACCTGCTGCACGCTCTGAAGCAGGAAACGCATAGTGAGCTCGCAAACACACACAAACACACACACATACAGACAAAAAAAAATCACACACACAAACACACACAGACAAAAATAATTACACACACACAAACAGACAAAAAAAATCACACAGACACAAACACACACATACAGACAAAAAAAATCACACAGACACAAACACACACATACAGACAAAAAATCACACACACACACAAACACACACACACACATACAGACAAAAAATCACACAGACACACAGACACAAACACACACATACAGACAAAAAATCACACACACACACAAACACACACATACAGACAAAAAAATCACACAGACAAACACACACATACAGACAAAAAAATCACACACACACAAACACACACACACACATACAGACAAAAAAATCACACAGACAAACACACACATACAGACAAAAAAATCACACACACACAAACACACACACACACATACAGACAAAAAAATCACACAGACAAACACACAGAGATAATCTGTAACTGTAGTACAGAGTGTTATAGAGTATAGAGTGTGATGTGTAGCGTGTAATAGAGTATAGAGTGTGATGTGTAGAGTGTGATGTGTAGAGTGTGATGTGTAGAGTGTGATGTATAGAGTGTGATGTGTAGAGTGTGATGTATAGAGTGTAATAGAGTATAGAGTGTGATG